>NC_082655.1:68750458-69056013 GCF_028023285.1 Balaenoptera ricei
AGTGGACACCTAAGAGGACCTGCTGAGTATGTGAATGAAGGCAAGAATATATGACAGTCTGCCTCGTTATTGTTAATAATCTAAGTCCAAATATGATTACTTTAGACCTTAATATCATATATATTTCTGAGGTCTTGATATAGATTTATAATACCAACATGCATTTGATTATCCCCTAGGGGTGAATCAGAGAACTTCTAGGCGGTACCTCATGAGAGAGAATCACTCATAAATAATATGACCACTGTTTATACACAAGTGTCAACACCAACTCTTGGTAGATGTAGTGTCACAGACAGCACATTCTTCAATGCGTTGACCCCCATGTAATTAGTTTCATGAATTAATCTCTTCCTGCCCATCTCCCTCTCACATGTATCCACTCTTCCAGAACTCTTCGAAATATCTGAAATACCTATCAATAACTCTTGTAAAAACTTACATTAGGAGGCTTATTTCTGTTAATTAAAAACTCCTGTCTTGTATGGATATCAAACATTAAACAAGTGTACTAAATGCAGACATTGGAAACTCACGCTTGACGTTGGTCTTCAATTCTATATATTCTGGTACCTTTCCCCGAGTGACTGTGGAGATCACAGCACACTTGCTTCCAGCTCAGCCTCTCAGCCCTTCTTTATCCCTAACTGCATTCAGAAGAATCTTGGAAATGGCATAAATTCCCAATAAGTGAGTTCATACTTTTAATTAGTCGATTTCTATTTTACCTTCTCTACATCATCATTCTTTATCTCCATCTGGCTCCACTTCCCTAGTTTTGTTGTGTTTGATCTTGTCACTTCCCATCTTCCAGGCAATAAGCGGTTGCACCATAGCCAGTGCTTATCTGGCCTGCTTCTTCCTTGAGGTCCATAGGTCTCCCAAGCTGAGAAAGGATATTAATAGTACAAGGAGAACTTAACCACTTTTGGTGGAAGAGTCATTCCACACTATCCAAGAGAATTTTCTCCATTTTCTTACCCACCATTAATTTTTCTATTTACTGAGATTTGGATGCTGCCATCACCACACTACTGTAATCAATAGAGCCAGTGATTTCCCAAACGTCCAACCCAATGAGACTATTCGGTCTCCATCTTAGTTTGACACCAATGATCACCAACTTTTCTTAGAACTCTTCACACACTTGGCTCCTGTGACCATGACAACTTCTTGTTTCCCTTGTAGCTCTCATATTCTTTCTTTTGTGGCCTTCACTTTTCAATTCCTCAAGTTTACATGCTTAGTTTTTTCTTCTTCTTCCTCTCTGTTCTCTCCTAGAAGATCAGTTTAATTCACACGGTTTTAACTATCACAGACATGCTAGTAACTCGTAAGTACACCTCCAGTTTGCTGAGAGCACCTGAATTTATAAAACAGAAATTAGGAATCCATCTTGACTCTTATTCTACCCTCAACTCCCCTCTCCCCAACTTTCAACCGAGCATAAAGGTCTGCTGGTTTTACTTCTGAAGTATTTCTTATATTCACTTGTTTCGCTCCTTCCTGCCCACTGAGGCCTTGGGTTAAAGCACTTGCACTGCCACAAAAGCCTTCAGCTCTTCTCTGTACTTGTCCTGTCCCTTAAGATCTTCCACACGGTTGACATGCGATCTAGAGAACATGTACATCTGATCATGTCTCATCCAGACCTTCCTTGACCACAGAACACATCTCAACTCCTTTCTATGTCACGGGAGGTCCTGCATGATGTGATGCCTTTCTTCTCAATTTATTTTCCTGCTTCTGACTATGACCTAGCTTCACTGAATCGCTGCTTCCAATTTCCCTTCACACATCATGCTGTTTCTTAGTCCTGTGCATTTGCTCATACTGCAGTCCTCTCTCCAGTTCCTAATCCTGTCCGTCCTCTTCACCAGAGAAATTCTATCCATAATTTGAGGCTCTTTAACCCTTCCCTCAGAGCTCTAGTGCTGTTTGGGTTTCTTTTCTCCATGTTCCTATTATACTCCTCCCATTACCACATGGTATTATAATTTTTGCTTGATATGTCTTTCCCTCCCACATAAACAGTAAAAACTTGAGGGGAGAGGCCATGCTTTTTCTTTCTGTGTTCAGTGTCTACCTCACTGTCCAGCATATAAAAGAGTAACAAAAGGCTTGTTGATTGAATGAATGAATAAATTAATAGTAATAAAAAAAAGAACTACATTGTTTTCTACCATCTGTCTATTTTCTTGACCAGAAAGTGCCACTCGTTTCCCCATTAGGAACTTCACTGGCCTCTCTGACCACACAGGCTTCCAAAGTTGCTCTACAATTCATATTCATTAGGTCTTGTTGAACATTTCAACCATATCCTTTTGAACATATCTTAGCCATAAACTTTGCCAAATCATAATCAAGACTAGACACATGTGCTACCCTCTAAATGACATTACCCACTGGCTCTCTTTGATGCCAAAAACTTCAAGTGAAAAGTAACTAGAACAGAGATTCTCCAGATTTTGGTACTCAACAGACTTGGTGGTTCATTTACACTACACCAGGAATAATTACCAACTTTCCAATAAGCCTGGATTTTCAGACCTCAAGGCAAATAAGAAGGTGTTATTCTAAACTGTGTGCCCATCCCCCAATTTTTATGCCCTAACTCCTAGTAGCTCAGAACATGACTGTTTGCAGAGATAGGGTCGTTAAAGGGGTAATTAAGTGAAAATGAGATCATTAGGATTGTCCTCATAAGAAAAGGAAATTTGGACATGGACATGTGCAGATGGAAGATGATATGAAGACACAGAAAGAAGACGGCCATCTGCAAACCAAGGTGAGAGGTCTCAGAAGAAACCAACCCTGCAGACATCTTGACCTTGGACTTCCAGCCTCCAGAACTGTTGTTTAAGCCACCCAGTCTATACTTTGTTACAGCAGTCCAAGAAACTGATACAGTAGGCAACAATGTTACTCTTGAATATTTTATTATAATAAGGAATAATCATTTCAGGGAAATTTAAATCTTTCTACCAATGAAGCAGGGAAGAAAAAAATTAATTTTCTTTGTATTTTTTGATCAAGAAGGCATTAGGAATACCTTCAGCTGTTGGTGACACACTCTAATTGAAAGTAAGAAACACAGATGGTAGTTTCTGTTTTTTCAAACAGTCACAAATGATAAATATCTGGAGATGTGTAGTGTGTGGGTGGATGCTTCCTGAGAGATTGCTACTGTGCAAAATACTACTCTCTAGCCAGAAGTGCTTTGAGGGTAGACACATGGAGATCTTAAATTAGTTCCACTAGTTTATTTTCATTTCAGAACATCTATGAAACAAGTAAAACCCAACCAAAACTCTATCTTCATAGCAGGAATTAATTAAACTGTGGTCATTTAAAAGATTTACTTTTATTTTTCATAATATTAATTAATAGATATTACACATGCTACTCATTTATGCCCTTTCACCCACTTCTTACACCCCCTACCCCCAACCATCCTACAAAAAATCCAATGACCATTGCTTTCCCCTTACATTTTTCCAATAGTAAAGATTAGGAGCCAAGATATAAGGTTGCATGTGCTGACTCAGTTACAGATTTATTGTATGGCATTAATCTCGCTAGATCCAAACTAAATACCAACAAATACAATTTAGATTCCTTCAAAATCTGAGGTAAAAAATGGCACTAGAGCTCTTAAAATAGTCAATTTCTGATTACTGAAGAGTTAATGGATGATAAAATCCTTAATTCTGTTACCGCTTCCTATAAAGAATGCATACTTGTTAGCAAATGATAGCAAATCAAAAGGCCAACCTTTTATCCATAAATATTTTATTTATTTATGATTTTGTTTTAGCCTATCAGGATATATTAGAGATTATCTTCTCCACCAACAAATATTTGTTGGATGCATTATCCCAGGAACTAGGGTATGAAATAGAGTAAGATTTCAATTCCTGCACACAGTTACTAAAGCTGTTTTTCTCATATTAATATAAGCCAATTTACAACTACAAGTCACTTTACCAAATAGTTATTAATTAAAATAGTTTGTTTCCTGGATTTTTTTCAATAGATAACAGGATTAATCCCAAATACTCATGATTTTGTTTTTCTCTATTAGTTATGCTTCGTATGGCATTGACTGAAAGTTATTGAAAAAAATATAATACTTTGTCTTATTCCCAACCTTATGAGGAATTCCATATTTTTAAACACAGGAAAATTGTTGTAATGAAAAAGATTTACTTCTTTTGTCATAAATCTACATTTATTGTCATAGTTGATGTGCTCTTAATCTAGAACTTGTTTGTACTTTATTTTTACTTATATTTTCTAACAGAATGATTTGCTATCATTTGCTAACAAGTATGCATCCTTTATCTTTTTCTGCTGAAATCCTTTATTCCAGAAATTTTAAGTGTTATTAAATTTGTCTATATGCTGGCTTTTAAAGAACTCAGTGTTGTTTGGTACACAGGGAGCCCATTAGGTCTGTAGATTATTTCATCACCCTTGGATTTTTTATTCTTACTTTTCTTCCATTTGTTTCTGGACTCTTCTTCATGTTACATATCCTTTATCTTTACTTCATATGTGACGTTATCTTTTTTTTCATGTTTAGCTCTTTTTTTCTTTCCTCTGCATGTTGTGAAAAGCTTCTAAACAGTGCCTTCCATATAATAATTTGAATTTCCATGGTGTTTTTCTGCCTTTATTTCCAATGCAAATTTTCATTTTGTAGGTTTACTTTTAAGTTTAAAAATTTTTTTCCTAATCTTATTTCATCTTTTCCCTTATGACAGTGGATTTCTCATCTGAAACCATGGACACCAGAAGAAAGTGATACAACATTTTCAAGTGATGAAAGTAAAAAACTATCAACTGAAAATCTTCATCTGCCAAAATATACTTTAGGAATAAACGAGAAGTAATGTCATTCTCAGATGAAGAAATATTAAGAGACTGTGTTGCTATCCTTAAAGAATGGTTACAAGAAGCTCTCTAAACAGACAGGAAACAATAATAAAAGAAGAATTTGAACTTCAGAAAGGAAAGAAGAACATTAGGATATTTAAATATAATAGGTTATCTTTGCTATGAGTTTTAAAAATCATATTTGATAGTTGAATCAAAAACTGTAATACCACCTAATTACATCGACCATATTTTCATATCCTTATTGGCCATCAATGTATCTTGTAAAATGTCTGAGTTTTCCTCATTTTTGTGGGTTATGTTTTTGTTATTAAAGTTCTTTAGATATATAAAAGTTCTTTTGACATATATGTATGTATGTATATATATATTCCCCTTTGGCCTTTTCATTTTCTTAAAGATGACTTTTGATAACAGAGCTTTTAAATTTTGATGATGTTCAATTTATAACTTTTTTTTTAGTGACTGGTGTGTTCCATGTCCTCTCTAAGAAATCTTTGTTTCCCACAAGGCTGCGAATATATTATCCTAGAATTTTTATAGTTTTAGCTTTTACATTTAGTGCTATAATACACTTGAATTCATTTTTGTATATTGTGTGAAAAAGGAGTCAATCTTCATTTTTACCAAGAATAATTCATTTAAAAAACTCCTTTCAGACTATATTCACAAAGGTCCATTTCCGGACTCTATATTCTTTTCCACTGACCTATTTCTCTGTATTATTCTAGTACCACATTATATTTATTGCTGCAGTTTGTAAATATTAAATCAGGTAGTAAGAGTTCTCCACTTTGTTCTTCTTTTACAAGATTGTTTTTTGACTCTCCAGGACTTTTCAAATTTTACAAATTCAAATTTTACAAATCACTTGTCAATTTCTACAAAAAAAGCCTGTTGGGATTTTCATTGGGATTTCATTAAAACTATAATGGCATCTTAACAAGACTGACTCATCCAAGCCATGAACATAATGTAACTTCCATTTATTTGGGTCCACTTTAATATTTCCCAGAAATGTATGCTTAGCATTTAGTGTATACTCTTACAATTTTGTTTATTTCTAAGTATTTTATGTCATTAATGCTATTTTTTATGTGGATTTTGTTTTTTGGTTATCTTTATTTTTCTGCTGCTAGTATGTAAAAATAAGATTGATGTTTGTGTATTGACCTAATCTCATTTCATTTTCATTTTAGTTTTCCTTTCTCTCCTCCAGCTCCATTTAAATTTCACCATGTTGTCTTTTAATATTCTTTTATCTCTTGTTTCATAAACTCCATATTTTCTCAATGTTAAGAGTACAAAACAAATGTCTGAATTCTACCTATCTCTCTCTTATATAGCAAATCTTGTCAGCTTATCAACAGAAAATCCTCTTCACCTGTATACTAGATTCTTCTATTTATTTTATGATCTAGAACATTTTCACTTTTCTTTTAGTTAATTTTATGAGGCTTTCTATTCAGATCTGATATTTTCCCTGAATGAGAACTGATAGGTTCTCATTGGATTCTTTCATTCTTCACTTAATTACTATTAGAATCTTCTTTTCACATCTGAAAAGAAAAACCTGACAGATAAAAATTTCTATAATATAGGTGAATGAACCAACAATCTTAAAATTGGGAGGAAACGGGAGCCATAGGTAGTCATAAGAGAGGAATGCCTTCATCTGGTTTCTAGTTTCTGCTTTGTTTGTTGATACCCTAAAGCCATGCTCCAGATTTCTATACCCATGTCAGCATGGTTAGCTGTGCCATAGATTCTTCCTCTGGTTTTTTTTTTTTTGCTATTTAAGGAGTTAACCTCACCACACCAGGGATAACTCCAACAAACCTTGGACCCCAAGAACCATTGGTTCCCATTGTTTCTGACCTCCTGTAGCAAAAGTAATCCCAAATGGTATTTGGGGGATTTAATGGAATAGTGTATTACTGTCTAGGGAGGGGCATTGAAGCTGTTCTGTGGAGTCTTTATTTTGATCTTTGCTGCATTATTTCTAGCAGAAACACTTCAAGGATTATGGAAATAGGTGGCCCTTTTCCTTGGTTGTCAGTAGTAACGCACTGTTTATTTTGATTGATATGGGAGAGAATGAGAAAAAAAGCTTAAATTTGTTCAAGTGGTCACCTTAGCTTAACATTACTTTCGAATTTGTAAAAACAATGAATAACATTATTTTGAATTTTAAATTACCTTATCACAATTGTGTCAAAATGTTAATTTTCTTGAATGTAGGTAAGGAAAAAAGGGAAGGTCATAATTCAAAAGGGCTTAAATCTAACTAGTTGTGGGAAGAAAAAAACTTTCTGGCTTTAAAATAAAGTATTCACCACCTTGAGTTTTTTGATCAGTATAAACAAAGTTAGAACTAAGACATATGCGCTACTGGCTGTCAGAGTGTGACAAGAAACAGGAATAAAGTTACTCTTTCCTAGTAGTTATATTACTTTAAGGCTTAAAGTGGGTTTAAAGGTATTATCTGAAACATGTGAAAAATTGCTTTTACCGTATCAATTTTCTAGCAAAGAGAGTCCCTTTGGGGTTCTTCCTTGGATGCCAAAATAATGAGGGAAAGAATCCATTTAAATTTCCTTTATCAGTACACACACATACGCACATACACACATACGCACATACACACACACTAATTTGACATATTATCTGAACTTCTGAACTGCAAGTTGGATCTATTAAAGTTCCTCTGATTTCCCAAGATTTGTACTTAGAAAAATAGACAGAGGAGTTTTCAATGCAAAGTTCATGCCCTTATAATTCAACCATTCTTCCAAAGCACATGGATCCTTTGTTTAAAAGATAAAGGCATTCCCTATAAAATCATTTTAAAATAAATATCCTCTTATTTCATACATATATAAAAATAATAATAAAACTCTAGCCATTAGAATAGAGTCAGAAAGCCAATGTGTAGGCCACATGAGAGTGTGCATGTGACCCCCTCACATTTGAGACACCGGACGCCTGCCACTGGGCTGACACAATGCTCCTCTTTGTGTCACCCTTCCTCACCCCTTGTTCCATGGGGGTATCTGACCTCAGGAGCATGCTCATGAGAGTAGGTTCACCGAAAATTCTGTCAGGGATATCTTCTAACATCTCTGATGCTCTGAGATCAGAATTCTAATTTGAGAGCTTCCCTCTGAGTTTCATTTGTATTTTTGCACTTTTGGAAAAGCAAAATCCTGTTTGAAATGATTCAGATTTCCTTCATCTTTGGCTTTTAAAACGATGACTTACTTTTTCAGAGTTTTACTCTATAGGCATATAGTTTGGTTTTGAGGAGGATGGTGGTCTAGTTAAGAATTCTTAGCAAAACCGTAAACTTTCCACCTCCTTGTGAAATGTGGCTTTGAAAGTTTGCATGTTTCCAGGGAGCAACATGACGGCAAAACATTATTTTAATTAAAGATAAATAAATCAGATTTCAACACTCAGCTCTAAAGTAGAAAGTATTTCAAAGGCTTAAATGATTCATAGCAACTATACGTACTATTCATAGCAACTATATGTACATTGAGGATCCATTACTATACATAATTTGGGAAATTCTCTGAATTGATTACTAAAATAGTTTACCCACCTATGTTCAGAAACAACTGTGTTTCTGCATGCCTTGACTGCCTTTTGTTCTGGACTATCTTTTCAAGAATGTTTTATAGTGAACAGGCTTGGAACACAGAGAATATATCACTAAGGTGCAGAAGAAAGAATTGTTTAGAGATGATATCTCCCTCCAGGATAAAAGTTAGGCAGGTTTGCTTGCAGCCCACTGTAAAAGACAAGAGTTGCCTAAGTTTTGGGTTAATTTCCTGTACACGACCCATAGGTGTCACCTGGCCTCATTATGTCACCTGTGGGTATTGAATGAGCAGCAGGGGTAAAATCGATTTATCCTATTGAAGTTATGAAAGATGAAAAAAATAATGATGAACAATAAATTTAAAACAAGATGGCAGAACTATTCCCTGACAGAATAATTCCCATGAAGGTACATGTGTTAAGTTCTCTGATCAAAAGCCCAAGACTCTCAGGTTGAATTTTTAAAAGATTCAAAATTATAATGGCCAAAAACTATAAATATAAAACAAAAAAGCGCAGGAAGGTAGAACATAAAGATATAAAAATAATGAACCATGAAGACATAAACAATGGATTCTAGAGTACCCATTTTGATATCTTTAGATAAAAGAGAATTTAACGTAGAGAAACATCTTAACAGGAAAAGGGAAATCATATTTAAGTAAAGAGAACAATAGATCAAGAAGACATAATCATCATCTCCATATGTTGGTCTAACATTATCTTTAAAGATGTAAAGCAACCCTCTGACAGAATGTAAGAAGAGACAAATGCATATATAGAAGGATCAAGAGGACAAAACAAGCAGAATATTTGAGAGCATATTTACTATAATCAACATACAGATGCAGAGGACATCACACTCCCAAGCAGAGAATAAGCACATTTTAAACATTCTAAAAAGTCCTTCATGGCACAAGACATTCAATAAATACCAATGAACGAATTTTGAAACTATGCCTCCAAAAGGAATACCTAAAGGAACAAAAAAACCTCTTGTCTGTAATTCAAATGAATCACTATTAAATAACCCTTAGCTTAGAAAGCACATTTTGAGGAAATTAAACAATATTTAAGTCTAAATTAAAATGAAGACATTATATGTCAAAATTTGTGAGACACAACTAAATCAGCACTTAAGGAATATGAGAGAGTTGAACATGTTTATTAGAAAACAGAAAGAATTAAAACTCATAACACTACAAAATAATAAACCTGAGGACACTAGAAGGATAAAATGATAGAGATTAGATAAGAAATCAACAAAATAGAAAACAAATAAACAACAATAAAAAAGAGATGACTAATAAAGCTAAAACATACTTCTTTGAAAAGACTATTAAGATGGAGAAATCTTTGGCAAAATGGAAGAAGAAAAAAATGAAAGAAAAGTTGCAAATGAACAAAATTCAAAAGGTAAACAGGATAGTATAGAAATAACAGAGATTTTATAAGTGAAACATTTCTAAAAGTAAAACTGTTAGAAGAAAAATACTTTTACTAGACTAATAGGAAATACTAAAGAAAATTTAAAAAGACTAAAGAAATTTTAAAAATAATATTTAAAAAATCTCTCTCCACCCAAGTGAAAACAAAGATAATTTCACAGGTGGTTCAACCAAACTTCAGTGGAACCAACAGAGAGTTTCTATGCTACAGAATCGTCCCAGAAAATTGGAAAATTAAAAAAAAAACACAGTCTAGATTTTATCTGCTCTTGGTGAGTTGAAAGGTATTACCATTTATATCTGGTCTGATTATTAATAGATTTTATTATCCAGTTTTAACTAATTAGCCCTCACAAAATAGAGAGATAGCTTAAAAGGTTTCTGAAGAGAAGATACCTATTAAAGATAACACCAATAACGAGAATGTAAGCAATCTACAAGAAAATCGTAGCACTGCCTCTTCTCCTTCATATAGTACAAGATCTTTGTCAGACACATTGGAGGTAAAAAAATAATCATCAATCACATCTGACAACAAGTGCAGATTTTCTACATAAGTGCATATTTTTCACTGAAATATTACTGATGATAGAGGACCTGTAGACAATTTGTAAATAATTATATATACATGCACTGATGCTCTTTTTTCCCCCCTTTAATATAGAGAGGGGCATCATCAAAAGCAGCTGGAGACCACTGCTCTACTAGAATCTAATGGTCCTTCTGGGCAGGGACCACAGTTACACACCCAGTGCCTAGCATGGTGCCTGGAACAGAGTATGCACTTCATAATGTATACTGAATGCTGAAATTAATGCAACAATACAACCTGAGCCCAATAATTTCCATTCTCTAATCCTAAATTAAAGGCTCACGGCAAAGAGACAAGCAACAGAGGATCACTTATATAGTAAGAAATTACTCCTGGGAATATCAAGACCACTATGCCAAATCATGGGAGTCCACTGACTTCAAGGTGGATAGGGACATCTTACATTTGTTGTTCATGTAGAAACCTAAACTACATTGCAGTTAAGCCCTATATATCATCATTAAAGCTTTTGGAAATAAAAATATACAAGTTCCTTAGGGTAGCAGATGTGTTACAACAATCTAGATTCTATGGTAGCAAACATTAATGTAAGATAGTAGAAAGACAGAAACTTTAAGGCTTCTTGTTCAGAAAGACTTCTATGGTATTTTAGAAATATTTTATATCTTTCAGTGTTTAAAGCACTTAATTTTCAGATCCATGCACAAACTGGTAAAATACATAGTATATCTGAGTAGGTAGTCCATTTCAATTATCTGGTTAAGATTTATTCTTTATCAATCAGCTTGACTTGGTAATATTTTGCATTCTTCTCAGCAAATAATAAAAGTCACAATGAAGGACATGTGAAATAATCTTCCTCTGTAAAATCTTTCCTCTCCTTTTTCTGTACACTATATACTTAGAATCAAAATCTCATCTGTCTTCCGTCCTTAGTATGGTATTTTGTTTCAGTATTTGTGGCGGTCAGTCCCCAAAATGCTCCCCAATGATCCCATCTCCTGGTATCACACTCCATCCCCTGCCACACTGTATCAGGGTTGAACCGGGTGACTAATATCCTATGGCAGAAGAGACGGTGTGTTCCTTCTGAGGCTAGCTCATAAAAGACATGTGTCTTCTCTTCTGTCTGTTTGCCTCTCTTTCTCATCTTTCTTTCTCTCCCTTCCTAGACTGCTCTCTCTGGGAGTAGTTATCTACCGTATCATGAAGAAACTTCAGCGGTTTTATGAAGTGGTCCATGTAGTGAGGAACTGAGGCCCCCTGCCAACAGCCAGGTAAGTGAGCCTTCTTGGTGCAGCCTCCATCAAACCTGGCTGACATCCTGACTATAACCTCGTAAGAGACCCTGAGCAAATCTGATCCCAAGTTCTTGACCCATTGAAGCTGTGAGATAATAAATGTTTGTTGTTTTAAGCCATCAGGTTTTAGGATAATTTGTTATGCGGTGATAGATAACTAATATAGTATTCTAACTTATGGCAAAACGAAACACAAACTACTATATAATTTCTTAATATTTTATCTAATATAATATACCTTTTATCCAATATGAAAATCCAGTTTTTTTGTTTGAAAATGTCTTTTATCCCATTCTTGATCAAACTAAATCCATAAATTACCCCATAAATTTCCTTTCTACCTTTTTAAGCCTTTTTCACTGTTCCATGACTTCTAAGAAGCTACACTAAACATTACAGTTTTCTTTCTCTCTCTGTTCTACAGATCTACTTACCACACTGTTATTTTCTCCCCATTTTGCTCATTACATTGAATTGTAAGCATCCTAAGGGTAATCTAAGTTTACATCTTAAGCTTTTAAGTTTCTGCCTATAGCCCAATGCTGAGCATCAGGTTCAAAGACAGACTTTTATAATTAAAATTAGTATAGAAGTCTTAATATTTGAGGTCTAGAGAGAATAAGCAACCTCCTCAAGAGTACGTAATGACAGGTCTGCATTAGATTCAGGAATTCTATTGATATTTCTCCATCTAGTCCTATTTCCCCATCACCACTTTAAAACAAAAAATGATGTTGGTATGACAGTTAATAAACTGTAGAAACAGAGGAAAAGTGGTTCTACCTACTTCTATGCTCTCTGTGGAATCCTTTAAGTCCCATCACAACTGAATTCATGTTTATTATTTTTATCATGCCAAATATTCCACTTTCAAGCAGTAAGAACCAGGTTTAAAAAAAAAAGAAAAGAAAGAAAATCAAGACTGACAGAAGTTACAGTTATGATTTATTTTAAAACCTGTGTTTTAAACAAAGTTTCTCTCTCAAGATGACTACTTTGGCAGTGGGAACACTCCACCTGCAGGGTTTTTTACCTTGATCCTGGCTATGCTTGTGCCTAATGATTCCCAGCTGTTCTCTGTGTTGCATGTGTTCTTTCTGTCCATTTGGTGCCTAAGAGATCGGACATTGAATATATGGACATGTATATTTATATGCATATAAGTAGATTTCCACAGAAAGATATATACATCTCAGTTGGTGGGACAAAAAGGTTCCCCTACTGAGGAAAATGGATACCCATATGAATACTCTGTTTTGCTAATCTCTTGTTTGCATTCATTATTTGATCAGGTTCCATCCAACTTCTTTTTCTCCTAGAGAATTCTACCAGGATGGAGTGTTTTTTGCAACAGTCTCAAGTGGGTTTAGGGGCTAAATGGAGATATCTGATCTGCCTGAAGGTACCATTTTAGAATTAGGAGCAGATTTCTAATTCTTCCTATGCAATGCATTACAAACAGTAGGCACATGATAAATATCTGTTGAATAATAAGAAGAATTAATGCACCAAGTGATTACTTATGAATCCACAGCTAGAGAAAAGTCATTCTCAATATTCTACATCAGCAATTTTCACCTATTGTTTCTTCCACAATAAAAATATCACCTTTACATGACAGACCATGTTCACATAGATGACATACTCATAGATATACAGAGTTTTAAAACAATTTTTGTGATTAAGTAAAATACTTTAAGATTCATCACCATCAATAAAATCACTCACAGTGAATGTGGGATTTATTTAAAAATAATGTGTTATAGAGCAGGATGTACACTTCACCTTTACCTCCCAAGAATGCAAACTGAAATGGAAGTGATAGAAGTGAAAATCTGAAAACCTGAAACACTGACTTTTGCTTCTCCATCTTTCCCAATAATTTTGTTAGCACCTAACCCCTGTACTAAATCATTCATCACTTGAAATAGCTAGAGGGTTTTCTGCACTGAGCCTTGACTAGGTTCTGTGGTGCTCCAAGGGCAAAGGACAACCTTGCCTGAAAAAGTGTCAGCGTTACACCCCCTACCGGGCGGACTCGTAGTCACCCTCCGCACCATGTTGCGATGGTCACGAAATTCCTGAGCCCACCTGGGCGAAGGGACCTGTCGCAAATAAGGAAAAACATCTGCCCTGTCCCACTCCCACCCTATAGAAGGAAGGTATATGTGCCTCGACCAATCAGTAAACAAAATTTTCACCTCGGACCATTCCTTTGTTTTCTGGCTATAAAAACTGATCAATAGCACATGTTTGGGCTCTACTCTCCCAGACTACTAGGAAGTCGGCCCGCTGTTCTGGCAGTGACCCTTCCCTCTAATAAATTCTATCTTCTTTACATTCTGCCTTGTGTCTGGAAATTCTTTTCCAACCCACGTTCGGGCCACAACATTTGGTGGCGTTCGGACCACAACAGGTTCTAAGCATGTTCTAGGCACTGGAAATGTAGAGTGGAAAAAGATTTTCTTTCAAATCTCGACAATGTCAAAGTCTGTGAAGGAGGCAACTCCATCATCAGAAAAATCAATATCTTTTCATTATTCACAAGCAAATGCCTGGAAAATATTATATTTTATATGAAATTAATAACTTTGGTACACATTCTTTAATTTCTTATTTTCTGAGATGTAATTAAGCCTATCTTCTTATGATTTATTAGTATTAGGCACTGATTATACTGGTAGACATAAGCTAGTAACTTAAATTTTCTACCCATAACCTCTGTCCTCTTCTGCAATCTAATTGTTAAAGTCAGAACACACCTTGAACTTGAATCAACCTGATTGGAGCCATAAGTACAATGTTATACTTGTATTGACAGCATTTACTGTAAAATTGCCTGGGTTTTTAAACTTCTAATTAAATAAGTAAAAATCCCAAGTCTAATATTATACATTAATGTAATATAATATAAATGAATATATTAGCAAGTCAAATAAGCACTTTAGATCTCCTTCCTCCTCTCCTTTTCTCTCCTTTTCCTCTTCTTTATTTTTTATAAATTTAAAAGGGAGGGCTTGGGTGATTTCTCATATCCCTTAATGCTCTGATATTCTCTTTCTCTATTTAGGAAAAAAAAAAAGCTCTTGGTCTACAGAGATTTTTGTCCAAGATATTCTTTACACTCTGGGAATGAATAATCCTCTCTCACTTACTATGTTTATGTCAACCCTTGTTACTCATTCATAGTATATTTTTTTCTAGATTCTTTACTTACTATGAATTTATATTGTAATACTCTTATAAGCAGCCGTTTATAAAGTAATTTCTATGTCTTAGATTTCTCTAAGGGTGAATCTGACAATCTGAGCCCTGAAGGCTTAGATAAGGTATAATGAATAGATGTAATGTGAATCTATCTTAGGGGCTACTTGGAGTGCTAGGCTGAGAATTTATCTCAGGCAAAGTCTGGGATCAAGGGAAAAGAGTGGCATGTTCTTTTAGTGATGACTGTTATTACCATCAGTTGGTGTAGAAGAAAGTCATAGCACAGGTACCATATATTTGCCACCCTTCATCTAAATTTCATTTGTTCAGTCATCTCTGCCCTTAGGATAAGCTCTCAGCTAGGCATATAACCTTCAGATTACAAATGGTAAGGGGACACAGGTGTGCCTTTCTAACAAGCTCCCAGGTGATACTAATGCTGCTGATCTACAGACACACTTGGAATAGCAAGGTAGAGGAAGCTTCATTTAATAAAAAAAGAAAGTTTACTTCACAATTTTTCTTTAGAAGAGTAAGACAAACCATCAGACTAGTTCTTGAAGGCAATAAAGAACAAGATAGTAGTCAGAGTTTACCTGGCTGAGAAGTAGGTATTGTCTGAGAAGGAACTAAGCCAAGGAGAATGAATTTAAAGAAGTTCTAGGTCCTTTGGAACTAACGTGTCTTTATATTATGATACGAAGAATTAATTAATACCTGTTCAGTATTTCCATTTACATTTTTAAGAATAGAGATGCTTTGGAAAAGTGAAAATTTTAAATTGTGCTTTCATCAATTATTTCTATTTTGTGTTCATATAGAATTTGATAAAACTTGTTTAGGAATTCTCTCACTCATGTCAAGATGAACCAAGGCAAAGCAGTTTCTGTAAATGGGAGCAGTGGGACAATGTACACAGTTGTGATTATAAAAAGTAAAGTCTCAGAGCCTTAAGGCGACAAGAACTCAGAGGGGCAGAGTCTGGAACATGAACCATCTATATAGGTGTAACTCCTTAATTCTGATTCGGACATTAAAAACTATACATTTTCTTCACAGTTTTGGATGACTTGTGCTGTGTTCTTTTAATGAGGGAGGCTTATGCTTTATGAGCATCTAAAGAGCTCTACCGCTTAACAAAGAAATAGGTTTGATTACTTTACACGTTAAATAACTGGCAAATACTCCAAACGGGAAAGTAAAAGTAGCATGTTTAGTAATGTTGATCAGTTGTTTGTTTTTAACTTTTAAACAATATAGTATTTTTTTCTTCTAAGTAAGATCTTCTGCCAAAATTAGAAAAGCAATAGATAAACTTTTGATTAGAAATGCAACAGCATGAAATGCAAATATATTAGTGACAATCAATTGTTTTATATACTAATGACAAAATAACAGCAAACCAAGGCAAAACCTGCTAACTAGTTAAATTCTTCTTCAGACTGTAGATCAGTATTGGAGAATATATATATATATTTGCATATCATATTTAATCTACAATGAACTACAAATATCTTTCACTAAATATTTTACCATACTTTTTCTTTCTCCTGGGCCTAAATTACTTATCAGCACATTAATGAAGCCTCTTAAGAAACGTGCCTCTTTTGGCCACCAAGTCCGTTCTAGATTTAATAGGAACCACATCAATGGTACCCTCCTGATTTAAAAGAATTAGTATATCCTGCTAGAGGAACACATTAGTACTAGTTTAAGCTTAGTCTCACTCAATAAGAAGTTTCCATTAAAAGAATGTATAATGTTGCACTAATTTATGCAGGAACTAAAAATGAAGCTGTGTTACTTTCCTTTGTAGCCTCCATATGGACCACACGAAGATAGGAAAGTTCAGGCCCATCCTGGTATCGTACATATTATGGAATCATATTCATAAGATTTCAGTTGCTTTGTTTTTTGTGTCCTAAATATATTTAAATAATTTGCAAATCTCAAGCAAAATTTGAGTTTTAACCATCAAATATCTTTGCAAATGAGTGCTAAATGAATCTCTCTCTTTCTTTCTTTCCTCTTAACCTCCTACCTTCTCTCCTTCCTTTAAGTTTTTTTTCTTTTTTTTTGCTGGTTATAAATGTAATCTCCCATGACCATGTAGAAAATGAAATGGAAAATACACAAAAACGGAAAAGAGGATAATAATTTCCTATAATGCCTGTCTCATGAGGTAGCCACTATTCACCTTTTAGCATATTTTCTTCAATGTTTTTATGTTAAATATTTTTCTTTAAACTTTGCAGAAAGTTCAAAAAGGTAGAAATATAAAGGAAGTTTTAAAAATTATTTTTACATAAAAGAATCTTGTACAACACATGTAATTTACAACCCAGGTTTCCATTTAAAATGGAAACAAATGGTTTCTACACATTTTGTCCTGTGTGAGGTTTACTTATATGTTACATATTTTCATTCTTTTTTTTGTGTGAAAATAATTTCATGCACATGTAAATCTTTGAAACTGCAAATCAAAGGCATTAGCGCCCCCTTGTGGTATAACAAATTTTAAGCGCAAAGGAGTGGTATCTTCAAACTTGCTTCAATTGTCCTCTCATTTACCTTGTTTTTAATAATGCATAAAATATTTTACAATCTCTTACATGTAACTTGTAATTTTAAATATATTCTGGTCATTTCAAAGTGCAAATGCCCAGCATAAATCAATCAAAAATGTTAAAAGTAGTATTACTGACTTAAAGAGAAATTTAATACTTTGTTACATATTTACATTAATACTCTATATGATATTTTTGTCTTTGACCTTATGATAATGACAGCATATTTTTAAAGCACTTAAATTTATTTTTAGAAAGTAGATATAACATAAAATGTGTGTATGAATCATCTGAGGTTTTGATAAAACGTAAATTTTGATTCCATAGGTTTGTGTGGAAACTGTATTTCTAACAAGCTCCCTGAAGACACTGATGCTGCTGGTCCAAGCGGCACTCTTCGAGTGGTAATTAGACAGGAAAAATATTTAAACTTTTTGTATAAAGCATTTAAAAATATTTATATATATTTTACATGTCTGGCTAAGTAATAAAGATACAATTCTTTGGGAGATAATTGCACTTTAAAAAGAGGAATACTTTTATGAACTAATTGATTTGTGTGCATTTTAATATGCTATCTTATATTAATAAATTCACAGAAAATTCCCAAGTTGCGTTTATAGTTTTCTTCTATGCTTTTTGATGTGCAAATGTGCAAAACAAAAGGCTGTTTTGATATATATTTTCCTTTTAAATGTTCCTACCTATCAGACTTTCACAGAAATATTTGCTTGAGCCAAAAATCACTTAGAAGAATGAATTTGACACTCGAACTTTTATCAGCACCAAATAGCAAAGGAACAATGCAGTTGTTTGGCACATAATAAGAACTCTTTATATTTTAGCTATCATTATATCATTCCATCAAATACAATAATGATTTTGTAGACAATTATATTGAAAAGATTGTGGCTAGGAAAAAGGAACTAATTAGTTGTGCTTCCTTCTGCTAAGGGACACTGCCTATCGCCTATAACAGTAAACAGCTATTTTAAAGACTCTTGGTTTCAATAACTTTCCATCCCTAGTTTAGTGCCGTATTTAGAAGATGGAAAATACTACTTGAATGTTAGCTGAACACTTTACTGTTTGTGTTTTACCCTTTACCACAGAGTATTTGAGGCTTTAAAACCTCAGGGAAAGGTTATTATTATTTTTTTAATATTTCTATATACTTACAATATTATTCTAATCATCTTTATTTCTAGAAAGGCAGATAGATAACATACAGAATGATGTATGTGTGTGTGCATGTGTAATAAAAGAACATTTAGCTGGTGATAAGCAAATGACCTAATACCTTGAATCTTGGGATAGGGAAAAAAAGTTATTGCTCAGGTCCTAGGAAACTTTGGGAATGACAGTCAGTTTTGATATGCAAATAACATAATTTTATTAAAAAATGAATAGAAAAGGGGAAAAACCCTCAAAGCATATATAAGCATGTAAATAAGCATATATTATCAACCAACTTGTCCAAATTAGGAAATCAAAATTTAGAACGGTAAATAACTTACCTTGTCTCTGGGAGCCATTGATAACACTTAAGTCCCAGTAAAAATGATATGTTCCTGAAGACAGAAACTACAGCTCTCTAATGTATGCAGGCCCTTTAGGACACAGAGCATATGGAAGACTCATCGTATTGCCTCTGTTCACTCTTAACACAGGCCTCCATTAAAAGAGCACCCATTGTTGGGTGGTCAGTGCCCATAGTAGCGTCTGGGTACTTCAGTCTCGAGACAGATTTAGAATGTTCTCACTGTGTGTGAGCTCCAGAGATGATACACCTCTCTTCTGACAAAGTATCTTTTTTCCTACTTCAATTATTTCATAAGATGAAAAAGGAGTATCGATCTCTAATGCCAGTTCAAACTCTTGTCCAGTGTACCACTGCAGTGCATAACATATATGGGATTGAAAATAACAGTAAGCAGTAATATAATACAAGGACTTTAGGAAGTGACAGTATGAAGGATTGGAAAACAACACTGTTTATAGTGGCAAAAGTAGCAATATAAACTGAAAGACAAAAGTGATTAGGAAGTGGCTGTTATAAATTACTTTTAGCTTTATACATTTAATTTACACTGACTTAGATGTATAGCCATTTTATTGGCATTTTAATATAATTCACCAAGAATGTGAATGCATCACAGCTAAGTACAAGGCATATTTACAAGTGAAAAATTATAAACTTATGATACTCTTGTGCCTTTCTCCTAATGACATTTCCAACTTTCAATGGTTTGTATTTGTATTTCTTTCTTTGCAGACACAGTATAATTAACACAGAAATGTCATTTACTGTTTAAATTTTATAAAAACTTATTGTTTTACTTAGAAAAGCTTCAAGCTGTGGGGTTAATATTTATTTAAATTTCTCTATATATGAAAATAAGGAATTCCTTATTTTCCTTATATTCCTTATTAAAATAAGATCTCTCTATTTCTTTTTTTTTTAAGTAGAAGAAAGAAATATTTCACTGTGGAAGTCCTAGCAAGCACAGAAAATCTTCCAATATGGACGAATTTGGACTATCTTCTACTTCTGAAGAAATCACCACTGCTGTCAGATTTTTGACAAATAAACTATAAAACTAGTAGAATTTCAAATAAGATCTTACATCAGGTAGAATAGTAGCTCCTTATGCATGTATTTTGAGTTTATATGAAATGAGACAAATGCGTGCAGTACGTTATTACACGTTAAGACAAAAATATAACCAGTTCTCTGTTACTCTGGTCTCTATTTTAGGTTAGATCCTGCATAATTGATTCTATATGATCTATAAGAAGTATTGTCTATTCTGCAGTTCCAAAAACTTTAAAGCACAAAGAAGTAAAACAGAGATAACCTTTGCTATACGTTAATTTTTTTTTTTAAACTGGAGAAATACCCTGATTTTAAGACACTGGATAATATTCTTTTTCTAATTTTGTGAACAAGAAGAAGTAGTGCAGGATAGATGGTACCTCAAGTAGATGAATAATTTCTCCTTGAACAATGATGTTCAAAGAATATCACATAATCAGGGGACAGCTAATAGCTAAAATCTCTAGTAACTTGTCATAACACTAACTTTTCACCATTTTTCTCAGGATTTTGGATGAAGATAAATATCACACCTATCAAATGCTTACATTTTTATACAGATATTGAACTAGCAGCTAATATTATTGGAAAAACAAATCAAAATTAAACAGATACAATGGACTAAGTTAACAATTCACAAACTATATTAAGCAGAAAACTGGATTTATAGTATGTCATTAGTATTACTTGAAAAATAATTCAGTGGTCAAATCAATTTGTAAAACATTGGGTAAGTAAAGTTTAAACTGGTTATGTAACTGTAGAACTTCTCAGAACTTTTGATTATCTAATGGTCACTGAAAATCTGAAAGACAGGAATATAGTATAAATAATTTTTACAATTTTACTTGACCGTAGGTTTTTTTCCTTAAGGAATATTGTTTTTAATTTAATTTTTTTATACAGCAGGTTCTTGTTAGTTATCTATTTTATACATATTAGTGTATACATGTCAACCCCAGTCTCCCAGTTCATCACACCATGCCCCCCCTCGCTTTCCCCCCTTTGGTGTCCATACGTTTGTTCTCTACATCTGTGCATAGGACTAATATTTCATGAGATGCACTTTTGATGGTCTAATACAAATGGCCAAATGACTTAACTGAAATTTAATAGGGATCAATATAAAATTACATATTTAGATTACATTAAAAAAGGTCAACTAAATGAGTAAAAGACAAGGAGCTCTATCATAGCCAAGAATGAGCCAAGAATAGGTTTGCAATATGAGAACAGAAAAAGCCAAATGCAATACTAAACCACCTTTAACTAGAGTAGATCATGAAGAGCAGCCTACAGTAGAAAAACCCCTAAAGGCGAGTATATTATGGAGTAGCTGAAGAAAATGAGATGGTCAGCAGAAGAAAAGATGAGTTGGCACATCCATGATGCCTCTACTCAGCTAACAGCTGAGTAGGAAAAAATTATTCAGGGTTGCATCAGGAGACCGAAATAATAGAAAGGCAAATTCCAGCCCTATATAAAAAAACAGGTCATGCATTATCATTTTCCATGCTGCTCTGAAACACATAAAATCTGTCAGATTCAAAGCAATGATCATCCCAGCACAATCCTGCTAATAAGCTTAGCACTTTCAAGAACAGACAGCAGCCATAAGACCCAAACATACTGTTTATGGTGCACTAACGTGCAGTAACCAAATCTGGGAAAATAGGAGTAAAATACATTTAAGAGTACCCCTAAGTATAGTTTCAAGCAGAGCAATATTTCTATAACCTGATAAGGAACAAAAACACCATACATACCAATTAAAGATGTAGATAAATGAAATGGATTTCTTCTTTTCTGGATCATCAGTGTTTCATATATATGTATATTTACATACATGTATATATACACATACATATATATATGCACATATACTATTTAAAAATCATATATATACCAGAAATTATAAACTATATTAAATATATATTCTGGAAATATATTTATACATATTCTTGAAATTGTGATTATAATACTGCAACACTGTTCCAAAAATCTTTATGTATTTACAGTGGGAAAGTGTCAGATGGGTAGTGCAAGATACATAGCAAGTATACAGTTTTAATGATATTTTCAAGTAGAAAACATTAAAGTAGACAAATCACCTCATTTGGGAAGACCAATGACCAAATCATTGAAAAGTATTTTTTTTTTTTAAACCTATACACAGATGTTTATAACAGCTTTTTTTTTTTTTTTTTAATTTTTATTTATTTATTTATTTATCTATGGCTGTGCTGGGTCTTCGTTTCTGTGCGAGGGCTTTCTCTAGTTGCGGCAAGCGGGGGCCACTCTTCATCGCGGTGCGCGGGCCTCTCACTGTCGCAGCCTCTCTCGTTGCAGAGCACAGGCTCGAGACGCGCAGGCTCAGTAATTGTGGCTCATGGGCCCAGTTGCTCTGCAGCATGTGGGATCTTCCCAGACCAGGGCTCGAACCCGTGTCCCCTGCATTGGCAGGCGGACTCTCAACCACTGCGCCACCAGGGAAGCCCCGAAAAGTATTATTGAACAAATAAATGTATGTACATATATATATATAATTTTATATTTACCATTATTGTTAGTATTAAAAAATCTACATGTTTGCTTTTCATAGCAGATAGAAGACTCAGTCAATATGTTCATATACTGAAATCCACATGCGTGATATAAGTGAACACCTAGCTCTCCTTGGCATTAAAATATAAAAAGAAGGCTAGTTTGCAATTTCTCTATGCTTTTCCCTACTGTGATATAAGTGCTATTTATCAGCGTAACAGATAAGCCTGCACACAGAAAGCGGTTTTCCTCCTCTCTTTTCTGTACTATTCACAGGCACACACTATCTGCCTACACTAAGCTCGACCACCAACACAGCAAGCGCAGTAGGATTAAGAATAACTTTTAAAGTATCTACAGGCTATGGGCGCGCCACACCTTTTCTTAGATGGTAGTTCCTGATGGACTGCCATTGTATCCACTGCCACTGTATCCACTGTCTTCAAGTTCAGGGCTAGAAGACTGACTACCGTCTACCCTAACTACAAAGGTCCCAAAGGGTAATTCCCTTCTGGAGATTTACTTATGAAAAAATAAGCAGAATTTTCAATAAATGCCTCATTATGTGGGAAGGAGACACAGCCACAAATTAACATGGTCTTGTGACTAAACGAATGTTGGTCTAGCCAGAGGCTCAGAGCACTCCCTCTGCAGGGAGGAGGGGTCTCACTGGGATGGCTTTCTTGACATCACAGAGCTCGACCACATACATATTCTCAGGGCTTAATTCCCAAGGGTGGGCAAGTTCCTTCCTGCAGGGCCCTGCTCTTCTCTGCGGCATAGTGCCATTTCCCAATAATTCCCTTACAGTCAATGCCTCTTCTATCAGTTTTCATGATCAGTCAGAGACTAACAAAAGTACCCATTCCCTTCTCTTCAGTAGAGGAAGCTCCTTTTGTCCCAGGCTTCTGTGCCAGACACTCAGCATAAACCATCTCATATAATCCTTTTGACCACTTGTGTATTATATTATGATTTCTAATTGAATGAGAAGACTCCAAGAGTTAAGTCAGTGCATCTCATACCTTAAGTTGTATGTATATGACAAGGGATCTTGTTAAAATGTAGACTACAATACAGCAGCTCTGGGTTTGGGACTGAGATTCCACAGGTTTGCAAATTCTCAGGCGACGCCTATGCTGCTGGTTCAAGAACATCTGTTGGGTAGCAAGGGGTGAATGATTGATTTCACAGGGCTTATATTTAGCAGGTGAAAACTTGTGCCCCCGACAGTAGTCAAAGGTATATTTCAAGCTGTGTATTAAAATTAGGTAGGGGAACTGCAATCAATATTGGATGCTTCACAAACATTCACAGTGAGGTTGGTTTGCATTTCTTCATCAGCACGCGGATTGCCCTCCTCACCACAGGAGCGTATTAAGACTGCTGCCGAATACTGACCTCTCTGCATTGCTCCGTGCAGGTGGGAGATGGGTCTCCTATTATTGTTCCCATGAGTTTGGACATTGACTAGATTCATGACAACATAGGAAACATCCATGTGATGGGAAGGTTTCTAAAGATGAGCAGGAGACAGTAAATGCAGAACAAATATAAATAAAACTAAGGAAAATCATGAAGATCATTCCAAAATTTGTTTAAATGTTCTTAAGCCAGATTCAGCTGCATAGTGACTCTATGCTCAAGACATGCTCAGGTCTGCCCTCTGGTAATGGTTATGACACTTTGAAGAGAGAAAATGGTCTTCAATACAGAAAAATGTGGGCTTCCAGCCAAGTATTTTGAGGATAATAGAAAATACCGTATGAGAGAACAGAATAGGACGGAATGAGCAATGAGAAGAGACTCAGTCTAGGGAAGACTGAAATTAAAGGGCACCCTGAACAGAAGATTTGGTGCCGGTAGCTTAACTGATGACCTGAAGTTTATTAAATTATTCAGATAGATAGGCTCTAAGCATGGAGGGAATGTAGGTGCTCTTCAGAGGCAGTTTCTAAAATGCTAAAGTCAGCAGTATTTGCCCACAAGACTATTTTAAAAGCAGAGGCAAGGGTAGCATGTTTAAACTTTAATGACACTGACTGACCTCCTCTGAGTTCCTTGGCAGATGATACTCAAATTAGGTTGCAGGGTTTGTCGTACTCTGTCCTGTAGAGCTCAGGGTTAAGAACTCTGCAGGAGATGTGGAAAGAGGCAGTGAAGAAGTAGCCATGTTGAGGCTAGGAAGGTCAGGCAGACTTTGGCTAGGTTGTCCTGGGTGCAGCAGGGGGCCTGCAGCCACTCCAGCTCCTGCTGGATGTCTACCTTGGGGGTCTGTGACCTCCAGGCCAGAAGCACGTGCTACCCCTGCTGGGAGTCACCTCCATCAGTGAAGTTGGAGGCCAAGAGGCGGGGTGGGGCTGCCGTGGGCCCCAGCTGGTCCTTGTGGGTTCTGGTTTGTCTCTGCTCTCTGCTACTTCATGCCCGTCTTTTCTTCTTCACGTGCTGCTCAGCTGACTTCAGCCCAACACCAGACACAGAAGCAACATCTTCACATAGATATGTAACCCACTCCCACCACGCATGGGGTCAAATCTTACAGTAAATCCCTTATTCTGTATCTTAGCATTTTTGTTTCTCTGAGCATACTCTAAGTGATGCAGGGTTAGTTCCAAATTAACTTTTCTTAGTCAGGGACAGCAGGTGAAGACTGATATTCTAGGCATAGAAACCTGTACCCTATTTCTAAAAGTCAATAAACCAAGTGGTTATTCTTGGGGGAAAGATAAGTGGGTGGAGGGAAGGGAAAGAAGACAAACTACAACAGGGGTGGACAAATGAAAGCCCACAGGCCAAATCTGACCCAATGCCTGTTTTTGTAAATAAAGTTTTACTGGGTCACAACCATGCCCATTTGTTTACTGACTACTTATGACTGATTTCGCCATTTGACGGCAGAGTTGTACAGTGTGAGAGAGACTTCCTGGCCTAAGAAGCCTAAGATATTTATTATGTGGCCCTTTACAGAAAAAGTTTTCTAATACTTATTCTCAACCTTAGAGACAAAATCCTGTTTATCAGGTTCAATATTAATGTATTACCAGTTTCTATTTTATGACACTTTATACTGTTAGAATTTTTCATATAAAGAGCTTTCAACAAAGGATTATGAAAAATGTGGGCCTTCATAAAATCTACTGATCTAGTTATTGTGTAAATTACCATACATTACTCATCTACTTTGTAAACACTGTGAAATAGACATTGTTTCAGTTGCTCCATACAATAATACATTTTACAGATTAATAATCAATAGTTTAAAGAGCTTATAAAGTTTCTTAGTATCACATAACTAGAGTGACAGTGTCAATATTAAAACTTAAATCCTATTCTAATCCTTGACCTTAAAGTCTCCCTAGCAATATTTATATTAAATATTCAGTAGATTCTTACTGCTAAAGTTCAGTAAACTACTACTTCACAAAACAGAAATAAATAGTATTTTGATATAATTATATGCAAACTTAAAAAAATTACAAATAAGTAACCACAGATATGAAACTATAAATGTCTTTGAAATGCTTAACAGATAAAATAAAAATATAATTAATACATATTAAAAAAACAATGCTATAGTGTTTAATAACAACATCTTGAATAAAACTCTTATTAGCCAATTTCTCCTTAGCTGTTCATGTATAATATGAACCTTCTTCCTCTTTCTTACATGATTGTTCAATTTGGATACACTAACAATTTTTTAAAAATCCTTGACAGCTATATAGCTATGTTTCATTTAAAAAAATCATCTCATAACAAACTCCCTAAATCCTATTTAAACATTGTGTTTAAAGGTAAGATAAAACCTGAGCAAATCTTAGTCCATGCTGCCACATAACGTAAGAGTTTAAGCATGTTATGAGAAATTGTGTACAGTCCATCACTGCTCTTCAATGAAGTTAGAGAACCCTCGGCTTTGTTATACAAAAGATAGACCCATTCTGCAATGAGCATTATTTTAGTTTTTGAAATGTACCCCATGTTTCTATGTATTCCTTTAAAGGCTCATTCCCTCTCCCTCTTCTTTTCCCTCACCACTCTCTGCTTTCTCCTTTCCTCTCACCCTTGGAAACAGAGTTGAAGAAAGTCCTGCTTTGCAGGGGATGTTCAGAGACTATTTGGGGAATGATGGCACTAATTTGCTTTGGCTTCACCTGACCTCAAACCACTGGCTAACAGCTTTATCTTTTGGGGGATTGATTTGCTTCCTAAAATGTAGGGAGAATAAGTTAACCAAGTTGGATCTAAGAAAGATCTATATCACAAAGAGCCCATTCTTTAAGAAAGCAAAGATCCAATTCTGAACACACTGTAACTACAGTGCTAAAGGTAAGCAAAAAGGACAGAAGCAATGAGGCCAACACGGACTGACAAGGACAAGACAAAAAGGGGTCAGACATCATATAAAGCAGCCACAGAACTGACTTCCACCTACAAACCTCTCTGTTTTCTTTTGCTTTGCTTCACCTAATCTTGACTTTCTCCCACCCTCTCTGCTGTTTGTCCTGTGGCCACAGATCATAGACCAGCAGTGTAGACCAATGAGAGATACAGACCTCAGGAGGAAGGGCAAGTGAGGGGGGTGGAAGGAGCTGCCACCCCGGACCTGTGCCTGTTTTTAAAAATATTCTGAAAAGCAGCAGCCTGGTCCAGGATAAGGCTCCTGCACCTGGCCATACAGAGACCAAGATCAAAGTAACGTCACAGAAGAAGGATGCACTCCCCAACTCTTCACTACACCAGTCTACCCATTTCAGGGCTGAAGAGAGAAACAAATACTAAGTCACTAAAAATACTTGTCAATGAAGTTAACTATGCATACAAATCAACCCTCACTCTCAAACCCCTCTTAGCCTTATTCTCCACTCTTTAACCATAGGCATTCTTGCTGGAACCTGGCAATACAGTGGAAAAATGCAAACTGAAAACCTTGAAACAGATAAAAGGATAACAAGAAGTGCTGAGAACATGAACATGAAAGCAGACTAGAGAACACTTGGAGTTCTACGCTTAGCTATTGAGAAATGGGGGTTGGGTTGAGTTTGGACCAGTTGACAACTGAAAAAGAAAAGACAGATAGCAATGATGAGATCACAGGGGCTTCAGAAGAGGAGTATTTGCATATCAAGGGCTTGAGAGAGAACCTTGGAAACATTATTGAAGCCTTCAAATAATTTTGCAAAACTGGCCATTTCTATGAAACTGCTGAAAAATTAAATGTGGATAAAGGCTGTGATACTAGGCTACAGGGACTATTATCATCCTACAATGACCATGCCGAAAAAGTCCACACAACACATTCATTATTTTTAAGAGTGAGTACATAGTAGAAGAGCAGCCTAGATTTTATAAGTCAAATATAATTTTAAAAAATAATTGTTAATTTTTTAGGAAACATTCTAGTCATACTTTTCTCCAGTATTAAGTATGAAATTGGGCACACCATTTTAAGTGATCTTTTTCTGGTACCAATTTTTCTCAGATAACAATATCCTCGTCTATGAGGGAAGAACCTTAGGGGTCCCTACTCCCATTCCCTCACTTTACGGAGTAAGAAACCAGAGCCCACAGGATGAGATGACTAGTCCAAGGTCAAGGAGACCCAAGACAAGGGCAGAGCTGTCAATCAACCCAATGGCTCCAAGCTTAGGTATCCCCTGTCCAAATACTCTATTTTCAGTCTAGGCTCATTTCCACAATTGGGACTAACCTGCAAAATACGTAAAAGCAGAAGGTTTTTCACTTTATAACCATGTTACACTTCCCAGGGGGAATCCTCAGTTAGCAGGTTCTACATCTCCTTTTGGAATCTCTTCTAATTCAAATGTAGCATTCCAAAGAGAAAAGATGACAAAATATGTAATCAAAATATCATCTCTTCAAGAGACTGATGTTACAATGGTCAACTATACTTCATTTCATTTTTGTTCTTTTAAAATAACATAGTCACTATTTAAAGAGAAATATATTGTCTGCAAGTGCCATTTTGCAAAGTTCATGAAAACTGCAGTTTTTGTTCATTTGTAAAATAGAAAACTTCAGAAATAAAAATATACATACACGGTATTTTTATCACACTAACAAAATGTAGGGCATAAAGGTATTTCCTTACTAAGAAATAAACAGCAAACTCATCTAGTTAAGGTTAATGTAGACTCTGCAGTTACATATCATAGCAATTTTTATTTTGAAATTTAAATAAGATACAGGCATTTACTTTTCAGATATCCTTTTATCTTATCTAGTCTTTACTAAATATTATGTGATAGCTCCTGGCAGTTTTCTGAAGCTAAATCTCGTTCAGTAATTCCCCTTTCCTCTATATGTCTGTTTGATTTTGTTTTAGACAGTGTAATTTGCTCCATTCTGAATTCCCCCTAGAAATCTGCACACACTTCTGTTACATCACTTACCAGGAAATGTAAATTATTCAATTACATATCCATTTCCTCACTAATCTGCAAAAGTTTTAAGGATAGAAACTTTACGTATTTAAGTATCAATGCAATATAACATGACACATGTATTGAGTGTTGATGGAGTTAATATGCCCCTCACCCATTTTTTAAAAAAATGTAGCTCTCTCAAGCAGATAATCCCAAACCAGAAACACAAGCCCCCCAAAATCTCCTAGCTGGCTTGCATTTAAGATCTCCTTCTCTCTTTGTGGCACTGGGATCTGCAGGTCACCCGATGTGACAAAAAGGAAAACATTTTATAAGAACCCTTTAAAAGTTGTGTTTTTATTTTAAACTTCCCCAGACTTTTGTTAAGGTCACGGATAGGACTGCTTCTTATTATGGCTCCAATACACATAGCATTTTTAAAATACTTAAAAAAAACACTTTTATTTTCTTGACTCAATTTCAACCCCTCCTCTCTAAATAGAGCTGGGAATATTTAGAGATGCCACAAGTGTAAAATCTGAGAGAACAGCTTTTCAAAATATAGGAAGCTATGGCCCTAGAACTCTATTCATATGTGTTTACATACCTCTTCACCTTGAACAGAAAATCAGTATTCTAATTAAGTTTCCTGTTTTTTAACCATTTTCCTAGCTATCTAACTAGGTTAGACAATTTCTCTGAACCCTTGTTAATTAGTAGCAGTACTGAGGATGTGGCAATGTTAGTAGCATGGGGGGGGGGGGCGCGGTTAATAGTGTTATAATGCATCAAACAGTCCAGGTAGACTGAGACATGTTGTATAGGCTAATGGCTCCCCCAAACAACAGTTTTACACACCTTTGAAAGGCATCATTTTGTTAATACAGTAACCTAAAACCAAAATGAACTGTGCCATTCAGGAAATTATTTTTTAAAAATTACAGTGATATGCTACAAAATGTAGTTTTTGGATACAAGTCCAGCAATTATGCCTAACTATCAAGGTTAGGATATAAATAGAAATTTATATCCTAGGATATAAATATTTCCTTAAGGAAATATTAATGTGTCAACTTTTGACAGGTATTAGGAAAACCAACAATGTTTCAGATGGCATGCTAAATTACTGGGTATAAAAATAGCAAAGATCAAGTATTCACTCTAAGTGTTAATTCTCAATCTGATGGGAGACACATACTGATACACATGAATAAATAAGTTACACAATATAGTTATGCATCAAAATATTTTGCCTATGCTTCCCTTCCCCCTTCCCCCACCTCCATGCAACAAAGCCTTTTAAAAGACACTGGACACAATGTACCCCTAGTAGCTTTAGGATAAATCATGCTATTTTTCCCTCACAGTCTCCCGTTTTCCCATTACTGCTTTAAATAACTATGAGTGTTGCAACTGTATACATTTTCCTTCCAACTTCCAAATAATCAGAGAGGCAGAGGTTGATAAATGGTGCCTAGCACAGTATCTGCCACAGAGTTAAGAATGCAGAAATGATTTACTGAATGTTGAATGAAAATAAATCCCTTTATTGACTTAAAAGAGCAGCTAAACATGATGAAAAGTCACAAAAGAAAATGGGTTTCCCAAGTATCAGATTCATTTTAGTATCATGCTCTCACCCTACCAAATACTTAGATGAAGGTACATCTGTTGTTGTTAACTTAGGTCCTGGTTTCAGGGCAGACTGGGAAACAGCATAAGACAGTGAAAGGCAAATACTCAGAAGTAAAATGTTCAGAAGGTGTGACTACACAATTTAATACTATTTTTAATATTAAACTAATAAGCAAACACAGGGCAGAAATGAAAGTTTCTGTTTCTTTCCCATACTGTTATGTGTGGTTTTGTACACATATATGTATGTGTTTCTCCCTACATGTGGTCATAATGCTTTCTAATACGTAGTCCAGACTGTCACTAGGGCAATGTTTCATGAAAAAAAAATACATACATATATATATAATACACATATATTTATATATATAATATATATATATAATCACGTGACTCTATTACTTATACCCGTCCATAATTTTCCACTCACTTCAGGAGAAAACCCAAAACATTTAATGTGAAACACAAAGCCCTCCATTATCTGACCTCAGCCAATTTGTCTGCTTCATCACTTTCAATGATTGCTTCCAGCCTGTGACCCACCAAGGATGAATAGTTCCATGTTCTCTGTTGCCCTCATCTAAAACCTAATTTCCTTCTCTGTACCTACTTGATTTTCAGGGATTCTGTGCCATCAACAGTTTCCCCTCAATCTCCACCCTCTTCCATCCGTGTGGAGCCCATCCATATGTTCCCACAGTATCACATTCTTGCTATTCTTAGCATGTATCTCTTGGTATTTAACTGTTCACCTAACCTACTACTTTCTTAAATATGAAGTTCTTGGCTATATGTTTAATTTCATACCTAAATCATGTTGGGTTTTAATTTTTACGGTGAGATAGTTGAGGACATGTATGAATAAAAACAAATCCAGATGATCTTTTCATTCTTCTGTATTAAGACAGGCACTTATAAAACCCAAAGAAAAATGACTCTTTGCCATGACTGTTGCCATTTCTCAAGTCCCCATTAGTGTCCCTTCTATCTTTAACGTTCTCTCTAAGCAGTTTTAATCTGCAAAACTAAATTCCCTATCTTATCTTCTTCATCAACCCCACTCGCAACTTACAGACTTATCCACACGCCTTATAATTTATAGAATATGTCAAAAAACACTTTAAGACTAAAAATTAATAACTTTTCCTGTATTCCTTTTCTAGGTTGGTAACACCAACATCTACCCAGGCCAGACACATGGAAATGACTTTATACTGCTGTATCCCCCTAACCTCCCTAGTGTAATTATCATCTCTCATCTGGATTCTTGAAATGATTTCCCTGATTCTCCCACTAACAGAGTCAATCATCCACTACCGTGAATCGCACCTTATCTTGTACATACTTCTGATATTGTATATATATCACATGGGTTTGTAGCTACTCTTTTGTTTTGTTTTGTATTTTTCTTGTCTATTGCATCTGGGTAGAGACTGTACTTCATTTGGCTCTGTATTTTCAGTACCTAGCACAGGGCATGGCATAATCAGTGACCTAAACAGCTAATTATGCATAGAATAATAAAACTCTACTGGTATTGTTATCCAGCTACAATCACAAAGAAAATTAGCCTATTTTTATGTCTAACTTTTTTTTTTGCCAGAAGACAAAAAATTATTTCCTGTGTCCCTATGATATATCCCTCTCCCTCCTCCTCCTCCTACTGGCATATTCCTAAAAATTATGAATATTTTTCAAAGAGTTAAATTCTCCGTATTATTACATTCTATGAGGAGGAAAAAAGAAACTACATGGTCAGGAATTTTCTCTTCTGTTTGTTGAAAACAGTTTAATTTATTATAAGAGAGGTACATTTTATTAATTAAAAAACCTAATAGCAACAAACATTTGCTTTCCAAATTTTAACTGGCTATTTAAAAAAATTCTTGTATTTCAGGTTAGCCATCAAAATTAGTCTCAAAGCCCAAAATGAAGTGACAGAAATGTAGTTTTTAACTTTCCTCTTAAATTAGGTGTCTACACAACTATGTTTGTTGAACAATGGACAGTTTTATTTTGCTGTTGATTCAGAATGAAAATGCTTAGGGTATCATGTATAATCTTCATCTAGTCTAACTTTCACCAATAAAAATTTTAGAATTAAGAAATGAATACCGGGGCTTCCCTGGTGGCGCAGTGGTTGAGAATCTGCCTGCCAATGCAGGGGACACGGGTTCGAGCCCTGGTCTGGGAAGATCCCACATGCCGCGGAACAACTAAGCCCGTGCACCATAACTACTGAGCCTGCGCGTCTGGAGCCTGTGCTCCCCAACAGGAGAGGCCGCGATAGTGAGAGGCCCGCGCACCGCGATGAAGAGTGGCCCCCGCTCGCCGCAACTAGAGAAAGCCCTCGCACAGAAACGAAGACCCAACACAGCCATAAATTAATTAATTAATTAATTAATTAAAAATTTAAAAAAAAAAGAAATGAATACCAGTAGATGAGAACCAGATTCATAAAGAAGCACCTTCTGAACAACCGGCTTTTTAGCATCTGTTCATATTTTAAGTGGAAAATGTCCACTTTTCCTTTCTCGAGTTATAAGGGCATCTCATTCAAGTGGCCAAAAAATCAAGGCAGAGAACATTCTAAAACATTTCTTTACGAACTCACATCTGTTCATTCTCAGCCTCTCATCTCTGACTGCCAGCAGCCACGCTGCCCATTGTTCTGTTTATGCTATGCGCACCTGGTCTGCAAAGGCTCCACCACTCATGTCTATTAGAATAAAACTGCACATAGGAAGACATTCCTGTTATTACAAATTGAATATTAAGTAGAAGCCATAATGAAAGTCACAATATTCCCTGAACAACAATGCCTCTCAATCACTCTTTTGGAAGCATATTTGTTCCTTACTGATGTAGGAAGCTGATTTAATAAAGCCACACTTTTTGTTACAGGCTGTTCTATGGCAAGGCAGTTTGTAAGGAAAGCGAAGCACACTCTGAGAGCCCACAAGCGAGGTGAGGGTTTCTACGCACTTGCAAGATCTAGGTGGACATACAGCAAATAAATACCAGTTAAATATAATAACAGTTTTATCCTGAGTCACTTAATTCCTAGGATAAGTAGCCTCATTGTTGGTCTAAGAGTAATTTAAATCTGATATCTTTATGAAGTAGTGTGTAAGTAGCTTATTTTAAAAGGAGAAACATTTTGGTTAAGCTTTTGGGGATCAAGCTCAAAATCAGTTTCCAAAGGATCAGCTAATTAGGCAATTTAATTTACAAGAAAATGATTCTCCCACAGAGGTGGTTAATGGATTTTTCAGTGTAAGATTATTTGCCTAGAACTAAGTGCAGAGTAAGATGCCAAATATAAATGTGTAATAAGTTAATTACAAAACACAGAAGCTAACAAACTTTATTTTACCCTGTGGGGACATAATGTAGTCTGAAGTACTGTTCAATCAGTATGTAGAGAGAGCAACAGTTTTTCCCTGGTTCTATTAATGTACTGAAATTCAATAAAAAACACATTTTGTCTTTGTTGATATGAATAACATAGGTTGTATGTATGGTAGAAAGGATCTATAAGTCGAATCAAAATTAAGAAACTTGGGTTCGAGAAAATTTATTGTAAGCATTCTTATCTTATGATGAATCAAATGTGGCTTTGTGGAAGGTTGAATAAGAATGAAAAATTTTAAAAGGTGGTATATGGCTATCAGAATTGAAGTCAGTGTGGGCCATGACAGCGAAATTCAACTGACCTTTAAATGCCATTTGTGGATAGTATCTATCATGCCTACAACCTACATTACTAGAAATGTTTTAAAATCCACAAGAACTTTGTGGCCCTCTATAATGAACTCAAAATGCCATAAGGCTGACACAACAGGAAGGACACAGGCCTATTACTGACTTCCACTGTGGGTCGTTGCTGTCATGATCTGATTTGCACCGTCCTTCTCTCCAGCAGGTGTCCAAGACTGGGTCTGCTCTCGGTCATTTCCCCCACCTGCTCCAGCACTCGGATCCTGGGGTCCACTGTGAGGCTGACTGCACCTCCCGACTTACCCGTTAACACCTCAGCCTATGAAACAAATTCCCAATCTGCCTTTTAGGTGTACAGGGTTTTCACTGTTAGTAACTATCAAAATATTAATCAGGGAAATTACAGATCACTTCACCTTAAAATAATTAGCAGTTTTAGCATCTTTTTCTTATTTAAAATGCTTATGTACAAAATCAAACAATAAGGAAATATATAAACTAGAAAAATTAAAGATCTCTACCACCTTAATTCTACTCCCCTAAGCTAACCATGGATAGTAGTTTGGTTTAATATATAGAGAGATAAAAATAGATACTTAAATATTTACATATTTATAGCTCATATAAATTTATACAGTTTTTGACCACATTTTTTTCAATAACTAGATGAAATACATAATATTTGCTACTTGTTTTTAAAAGCTAATAATTTCTTGTGTATTTCCCTATATATTTCTGTTTCATTTTTTTTTACTATTATTTGGATTTCATTCAAATTAGACAATGTAAGTTTCCACCAATATGACTAGCTGACTGTCACAAAAGGCTCTCTGCCATTCCAAATACAGAAATGCTGGATAAAGTATAACAAAATAAGATAAAGACAGATATGGCTAGGATGTTGGAACTATCACACTGGAAAATTAAAGTAACCATGATTAATATGCTAAGGGCCCTAAAGGATAAAGAAGACAGCAAGCAAGAGCAGAGGGGCAATTTCAGCAGAGATGAAATTCTAAGAAAGAATCCAAAAGAAGTGCTAGAGATCAAAAACTGTAACAAAAACGAACAGTGTCTGATGGGCTCATTAGTAGACTAGACATGGCTGAGGAAACAATCTTTGAGCTTGAGAATATGTCAATAGACACTTCCAAAACAGAAAAGCAAAGAGGAAAAAAACTCCAGAACAGAATATCCAAGAACTGTGGGACAACCACAAAAGGACAACCATAAAAGAAGGAGAAGAAAGAAAGAAACAGAAGAAATATTTGAAGCAGTAGTAACTGAGAATTTCTGCCAAATAAATGTCAGCCAACAAGCCACGGATCCAGGAAGCTCAGAGAACACCAAGCAGGATAAATAACCAAAAAACCCTACACTTAAGCATATCATATACAAACTGCACAAAATCAAAGATTAAAGAAAAAAAGCCTAACCTACGTAGAAGAGCAAAGGTATAAATTACCTCCGACTTCTCAGAGACCACACAAGCAAGAACAAAGTGAAACATTTAGCATCGAGAGAAAAATCTCACAGACCTAGAATACTGAACCCTGTGAAGTTATCCTTCAAAAGTAAAGTAAAAATGAAGACTTTCTTGAACAAACAAAAACTGGAATTTATGGCCAGTAGATCTGTTTTGTAAGAAAGATGAAAAGAAGTTCTTCAGAGAGAAAGAAAATTATGTAGTTAAGAAACTTGGATCTGCATAAATAAAGGAAGAGCATCAGAGAAGGAATAAGTGAAGGTAAATAAAACTTTTAATTTTCTTTTCTCTTAATTGACCTAACAGGTAACAGTTTGTTCAAAGTAATAATAGCAACAATGCACTTGATTATGTATATACAAATACATAGTATTATATATATATGCTTATGTATGCCTATGTATAAGTGAAATGAGTGACAGCAATGATACAAGGGAGAAAACAGAGGAATTATGATTATTTTGTTATTATAATGTACTTGTACTACCTGTGAAAAGGTGAACTGTTATTTGAAAGTGGACTTAGATAAGTCATAAATGTATACTGCTGATTCTATGGTAACCAAAAAGATTTTAAAAAAATATATAACTGACTATAAAGCAGAAACTAACACACCATTGTAAAGCAATTATACTCCAATAAAGATATTAAAAAAAATATATGTATATATATATAACTGACATGCTAAGGAGAGAATATAGAATAACATGAAATGCTCAATTAAAACTGAAAAGTGCAGAAAAAGAGTGGAATACAAATATAGAAACAAAGAACAGGCAATGAATAAAAAACAATAACAAATATGGTAGATATTAATCTGACTATATCAATTACACTTTAAACATCAATGGTCTAAATATACCAATTAGAAGACAGATATTGTCAGAGTGAACTCAAAAACAAGATTTAGCTATATTTGTCTATAAGAAACATACTTCAAATACATAGATACATATACACCAAAAGTAAATGGATGGAGAAATATACCAGGATAACAATAATCAAAAGAAACTGGGAGTAGCTAAATTCATTTTTGACAGAGTAGACTTCAGAGCAAGGAAAGTTATCAGGGATAAAGAAGAGCATTACAGCATGTAAAAGAGTCAATTCTCCTAGGACATAATAATTCCTAATATGTATATGCCTAATGTACATATACAGGTATGCCTCAAAACACATGAGGCAAAACCAGAAAGAACTGCAAGGAGAAATAGATGGATTCATTGTTACAGCTGGAGACTTCACTACCCCTCTGTCAGGAATGGACAGATCCAGCAGACAAAAAATCAGTAAGGACATAGTTGAACTCAACAGCACCATCAGTCAGCTGTATATAATTGACATCTACTGACTACTATATCCAACAACAGCAGAATACACATTTTTATCAAGCTCATATGGAACATGCTTCAAGATATACAATATTCAGAGCCATAAAACACAACTTAATAAATTTAAAAGAATAAAAATCATGAAATGTCTACTTTCAGACCATAATAAGACTAAACTAGAAATCAGTAACAGAAAGAAAATGGAAAATCACAAAATAATTGGAGATTAAATAATACATTTCAAAATGAGTCAAAGAAGAAATCTCAAGAAAATTTTTAAAAATATGTTGAACTAAATGAAAATGAAAACAAACCACATCTTACCAAAATCTGTGGATACAGTAAAACAGTACTTAGAGGAAAATGTATAGCACTGACTATGTACATTAGAAAAGAAGATCTAAAATCAATAATCTAAGCTTCCACCTTAAGAAACTAGAAAAAGAAGAGCAAATTAAATTCAAAGTAAGAAGAAGAAAAGAAATAATAATCAGAGCAGAAATCAATGAAGTTGATACGGGAAATTAATAAAGAAAATAAAAACAAAAGCTGGATATTTGAAAAGCTGAATAAAATTGATAAGCCTCTAAGCAATCTAAATAAAAAACAGAGGAGACACATATTGCTAAAATCAGAAATGAAAGAGGGGACATCAATTCCTTGAAATACGCATATTGCCAAAACTCACATAAGAAAAAATAAGAAATAGACAATCCGAATAAGCCTGTATCTATTAAAGAAATTGAATCAATAATTAATAATCTTCTAAAAACAAGCACCAGGCCCACCTGAGTCCACCTGTGAATTCTACCAAACATTTAAGGCAGAAATTATACCAATTCTCTACAATCTCTTCCAGAAGATAGAAGCAGAGGGAATACTTCCTAACTCATTTTTAAAGGCCAGTATTACCCTAATAAAAAGACAAAGACAATACAAGAAAAGAAAAGTACAGACCAACAGCTCTCATGACCACAGGTGCAAAAATCCTCAACAAAATATTAGTATATTGAATCCAACACTGTATAAAAAATTATAAACCATAACCAGGTGAGATTTATCCCAGGTATGCAAGGTTGGTTCAACATTTAAAAATTAATGTAATTCATCACACCAACAGACTAAAAAAGAAAAATCACATGATCATATCAATGGATTCAGAAAAGCATATGACAAAATCTAACACCCATTCATGATAAAAACTCTGATGATAAACTAAGAATGGGGAGAACATACTCAAATTGAGAAAAAATACCTACAAAAACCTACAGCTAAAATCATATTTAAAAGTGAGAAACTCAAAGCTTTTCCACTAAGATCAAGTACAAGGCAAGGATGTTTTCCATCATCCGTCCTTTTCAACACTGCATTTCAACTTCTTACTTTCCTGTAATAAGACAAGAAAAAGAAGTAAAAGGTATACAGATTAAGAAAGAAGAAATAAAATTGTCTGTGTTTGCAGATGACATGATTGTCCATGTACAATATTCAAAACAACTGAAAAAAACTCCTGGAACTAATAAGCAATTGTTGCAAGGTTGCAGGATAGAGGTTAGTATATAAATGTCAATTGCTTTCCTAAATACCAACAATTAACAAGTGAAATTTGAAATTTAAAACATAGTACCATTTATATTAGCACCTCCCAAAATGAAATACTTAGGTATAAATCTAACAAAATATGTACAAGATCTATAAGACAAAAACTATATAACTCTGATGAAATAAAAAAGAACTAAATAAATGGAGAGATAGTCTATATTCATGGATAGAAAGACTCAATATTATCAAGATGTAGTTCCTCCCATCTTGATCTATGGATTGAGCACAGTTCCAATAAAAATCCCAGCAAGTTATTTTGTGGATACCAACAAACTGATTTTAAAGTTTATATGGAGAGGCAAAAAATCCAGAGTAGCTCACACAATACTGAAGCAGAAGAGTCAAGGTGGAGGACTGACATACCTGACTTCAAGTCTTACCATAAATCTAAAGTAATCAAGATGGTGCCATTGGTGAAACAGACAAACAGATCAATGAACAGAATAGAAAGCCTAGAAATAGACCCACATAAATATAGTTAACTGATCTTGACAAGTGATCAAAGGCAATACAATGAAGAAAAGATAGTTCGGTACTGGAACAACTAGACATCCACATGCAGGAGAAATGAATCTAGACACACACCTTACACCCTCCACAAAAATTAACTCAAAATGGATCACAGACCTGAGTATAAATTGCAAAAGTATAAAACTCCTAGAATATAAGAAGAAAACCTAGATGTCCTCGGGTAAGGGGATGTCTTTTTGGATATGACACAAAGTCACAATCCGTGAAGAAATAATTGACAAGCTGGACTTCACTAAAATTAAAAACTTGCTCTGTGAAAAACAATGTCAAGAGAATGAGAAGACAACCACAGACTGGGAGAAAATATTTGCAAATGATACACCCAATAAAGGACTATTTTCCAAAATACACAGAACATATACAAACAGGGTGAAGTGGTCAAAAGAAAAAAAATAGCCCTTAATATTTAACAATAAGAAAACAAACAAGCCAATTAAAAAATGGGCCAAAGATATGAGCAGACACCTCACCAAAGAAGATATATAGATGGTAAATAAGCATATGAAAAGGGTGCTCAACATCAACATCATATTAGGAAATTGCAAATAAAACGAGATACCACTGCACACCTATCAGAACTGCTAAAATCCTAAAACCTTGCAACACCAAATGCTGGTAAGGATGTGGAGTAACAGAAACTCTCATTCCTTGGTGGTGGGAATGCAAAATAGGATAGCCACTTTGGAAAAGAGTTTGCCAGTTTCTCACAAAACTAAATATATTCTTACTAAACAACCCAGCAATCATGTTCCATGGTATTTATCCAAATGAATTGAAAACTTAAGTCCACGGAAAAACCTGCACACAGATGTTTTTAGCAGCATTATTCATGACTGCCAAAACTTGGAAGCAACCAAGATGTAATACTTCAGTAGAAGAATGGAAAAAGAAACTGTGGTACATGGAGACAGTGAAATATTATTTGGTGTTAAAAAGAAATGAGCTATCAAACCATAAAAAGACCTTGAGGAAACTTAAATGCATATTACTAAGTGAAAGAAGCCAGTCTCAAAAGCCTACATACAGTATGATCCCAACTTTTCAATACTCTGGAGAAGAAAGAACTACGGAATCAGTTAAAAAGGGTCAGTGACAGTTAGGGGTTGTTAGAGGCATGAATGGACAGAGCACAGAGGATTTATGGGCAGTGAGACTACTCTGTATGATACTATAATGGGGGATACAAGTCATTAAACATTTTTCATTTCCAAAAGAATGAACAACACCAAAAATGAACAATGGTTAAAGTATGAACTTTGGGTGATAATAATGTGTCAATGCATGTTCATTTATTATACCATTTCACGCTGGTGTGCGGCGTTGACAGTAGGAAAGGTTGTATCAGTGTGGGACAGGATGGCATGTGGGAAATAACTGTACTTGCCACTCAATTTTCCTGTGAACCTGAAAATACTGTAAAACCTAAAGTCTATATTTTTTAGAAAAGGAATAAAGAACGAATACATGCTATGACATTGATAAACCTTGTAAACATTATGCTAAGCAAAAGAAGCCCTTCACCAAAGACCACATATATTACATGTATGATTTAATTTACGTATAATGCTCAAAACAGGCAAAACTGTAAGCCTGAAAAAAATTACTGATTGCCTAGAGGTGTGGGAGTGGGTGGTGCTAGGGACAAGAAGTGACAGCTAATTGGGTTTCTTTGGGGTAATGAGAGTGTTCTGAATTAGATTCTGGGATGGCTGCACAACTCCGTGAATATAGTAAAAGCCCACTGAACCATACACTTCAAATGGGTGAGTTTCATGTCATGTGTATATATCAGTAAAGATGTTTAAAAAAAGAATATGAGCAGATTCCCATTTTAATACTACACATTTGCAGTTAATAGTAAGGACATTCTCAGGTCAAATTTCCACATATTTAGCTCTTTATATCACAGGCAAACTGATGAGAAAGGAACTTTTAGTATATCAAATAAAAGATAGTGTGACCATATTGGAAGAGTACATACATTCAAAACTAGGAAATTCATCATCAAAGATCAAATTCTGCTTTTCGATGTGCTACTATGAAATGAAAATGACAATTTCTGTTTCTGCTCAGGATTATTCAAACATCACGCTTACAATAAGCACAGACTTTTTGAAAACTTATCAGAGGTCACGGTTATGAGATATTTCCATAGCAAGTGCCCATATGAGTGTCTTGAATTACTTTTCATACCTCATGTGTCTTTTACATAAATTTAATCATTTCATTTCAGAAACAATAACAAATGTCAAGTTTAATTTTGACTCCTTGAGTATTCTATGATGCAACATTATGTAGCCATGATTTTTATATATTAAAATTGTTTTATTTTTAAATTCAAATTTACAATGAAATGCAAATATGAGTTTTGACAAATGTAATGAGTTTTGATAAATGTATACACCTATATAATGAACACCCCAGTGAAGATATAAAATATTTCTATCACCCTAGGAAGTTTCCTCATGCCAATCCCTCACTGCCCCTGCTATGTTCTGATTTCTATCACCATAAATTAGTTTTGCCTGTTCTTGAATTTCTTGTGATTAAATTAGTATGGTATGTATCATTTCTGTCTGGTTTCTTTTGTTCAACACAATGTTTATGAGTGTCTTATTCAGCTTAGGCTGCCATAACGAAGTATCTTAGACTGGGTAACTTAAACAACAGAAATTTACTTTTTCACAGTCATGGAGGCTGGGAAGTCCAAAATCAAGATGCCAGCAGGTCTGACAGGTGAGAGCTCTCTCCTTGGGTTGCAGATGGCCACCTTCTCACTGTGTCCTCACACGGCCTTTCCTCTGTTCATGCATGTGGGGAGAGGGAGAGGGGGAGAGAAAGAGCTCTTCGTCTTCATACAAGGCCACCAGTCCTACTGGATTAGGAACCCACCCTTATGACATGTAGCCTTAAGTACCTCATAAAAGCCCTATCTCCAAATACAATCTATCACATTAGGAGTTATAGTATCAACATATGACTTTGGTGGGAGAGGGGGAAATGATTCAGTCCATAGCAATGAGATTCATAATATTGTTACATGTATCAGTACTTAGTTCATTTTTATTGAATAGTATTCCATTGTGTGAATATACAATTTGCAGTGAATGTAATTTTGATTGTTTTCTGTGTGGGTTACTTTGAATAAAACTGCTTTCATGTACAAATATTTGTGAATACATATTTTATTTCCCTTGGGAAAACATCTAGGAACTGCTAGACCACAGGATAGGTACATATTAAACTTTATAAGAAACTGCCAGCCGTTTTCTCCAGAGTGACTATAAAATTTTATTCCCAAGAGCAATTGCTTGAGAATTCCAGCTACTCCACATACTTGACAACATTTGGTGTTTACAGTCTTTCATTTTAGTCATTCTAGTTGGTGGGAAGAGATATTTCAATGTTGTTTTAATTTACATTTCTTTGATGGCTAATAATGTTAAAAGCTTTTCATGTGCTTATTTACCATTTGTTTACCTCCTTTTGTGAACTGTATATTGAAATCTTTTGCCTATCTTTATTAGGTTATTTGTGCTGTTGAAAAACTGATTTGCAGGGGCTCCGTATACATTGTAGATAAGAGTCCTTTGTCAGATATACTGCATATATTTTCTCCCGGTAGGTGGCATGCCTTTACATTTTGTTTATTTTCCTCTTACTTTCATTTTCTATGGAGAAATTTGTAATTTTAATGAGGTCCAGTTTATCAAATTTTTCTTTTACCCTTAGTGATTTTTTTTTTTTAATCTCTAGAAAAATCTTTGCCTGCCCCAAGGTTGTGAATATATTCTACATTTCCTTCTAGAAGTTTCAGAATCTCTGCTCTTATGTTTGTGCTTATAATTCTTTTCAAAATAATTTCTGTCATGGTATGAAGTAGAAGGTCAAAGTTCATTCTTTTTCTGTATATATATCCAATTGTTCCAGCACTAATACTTGAAAATACTTTCCTTCCTATATCAAATTGCCTTGAAGCTTTTGTTGAAAACTAACTGACCAGATATGTTTCTGGACTTTAATCCATTCCATTGATCTGTTTGTCTAGTCATGTCAATACCACACTGTCTTACTATAGCCTTATGGTAAGTCTTGAAATGAGATACTGTAATTCCACAGATACTGTTCTTTTCCCAGATGATTTTGGCCACTCAAGGTCATGATTTCCATATATATTTTAGAATCAGTTCATCAATTTCTTTTTTTTAAAGCCCATTAGGAGTTTAATTCAATTGTACTGGATCATACAGATCTAATTTAATAATATTTTGTTAAGAACACATGTATCTATGTTCATAAGGGAGATGCATCTGTAATTTTTTTCTTTTAAAGTCTTTGTCAGGTTTTGGTATCAGAACTATGCGGGTCTCAAAACAATCTGAGAAATTTTCCCTCTTCTCTATTTTGTGAAAGAGTTTGTTACATTTGGCATTATATCTTCCCTAAATTGTTGATAGAGTTCACCACTGAAAACTTGAACCTGAAGTTTTCTTTTGGGGAAGGATTTTGCTTGCAAATTCAATTTCTTTAACATATGTAGAACTATTCAGATGCACTACTTCTTCTTGTTTTATCTCTGGTATGATGTGTTTTGCTGGGATTTTTTCCCATTGTATCTAAGTTGTCAACTATGTTGGCATAAAGTTACTTGCAATATTCTTTTGTTATCCTTTGTGTCTATATAAAATCTAGTAGTGAAATTTGGCCCCGTTTCTCCTTTGTAATATTGGTAATTTGTGTTTCTCTACCTTTTTGTCAGTATTACTAGGAATTTATTAGTTTCAGCATTGCTAATATTTTGTTAGCCTTTTTTTCTGTTTCATCGATTCCCATCCTTATCTGTATTATTTCCTTCTTTCAACTTATCTGGATTCAATTTGTATTTATTTTCTGGATTTTCGAGGGAGAAATTTATATCAATAATTTAAAATTCTTTTGTTTAAGGTTCTGAGTTTCCTTTAAGCAGTGCTTTGGCTACATCCCCCCAAATTTTGTATGCTGTATTTTCATTCTCTTAGTTTGAATTATTTTCTAAGTTCCCTTTTGATTTTTCTTTCATCTATGTGTTATGAAGAATTAATTTCCATATTTTGGAATCTTCCTACTTGTCTTATTGTTGATATCTAATTTAATCCTGTTGTGATCAGAGTACAGATCTGATCTGATTGTATCTATCTGATACAATTTCCCTTCAGTCTCAGAGACTCTTAACACTTCTTATAGTGCAGGTCCACTGATAACATATTCTATCAGCTTTTGTTTACCTGAAATTGTTTTATTTCATCAGCCTGACATTTTATGAACTTGTATTGTAGGCTCATATTTTTCACCAAATTTGAAAAAAAGTTGGACATTATTTCTTAAAATCTTTTTTTCTTTCCCATTCTTTCTCCCCTTTCTAGAATTCTGATTAAATGTTTTATCATTTTCTATTGTCCCACTGGTCACTGAAGCCCTTTTCATTTTATTCTACATTTTAAAAATCTCTGATCTTCAGTGTGGATTATTTCTGTTGACCTGTGTTCAAGTTCACTGACCCTTCTTTCTGCACTGTTCAAATCAGCTGTTAATTCTATCTGGTGAGTTTTAAAACTTCACATATTGTATTTTCAGTTCTAGGCTTTCCTTTGGTTCTTTTTCTAGTTTCAGTACTTCAACCGAGATGTCTCATCTGTTTATTCCTTGTGTTCCTTTCCTTTAAGTCCACAAAATATGTATAATTGTTTTTTAAAAGCCACTAAAAGTCAGCTAACTCCAGTATCTGAGTATAATAAGGTCTGTTTCTGTTGAATGCTCTTTTGTCTTGATTTGCGGTCACAATTTTCCTGCTTTTTTACATGACTAGTAATTTTTTATAGTATGGTGGATATTATAGTTGGTTCTTTGTAGGAAGGCTGGCTTATGTTATCTTCTCTAAAGGATACTGAGTTTTATGTCAGGAATTAAATTATTGGCAGATCTACCTCACCTTCATAAGCATTAACAAAGTATGCCTAACAAAATATGCTTTGTTAGGCTGGGTCTATTTCAATTTTTCCCTCTTTCTTATAAGTGGCTCTCAATTCAGTGTGTGGTTATAACTCTTAATGTTTGATTTTTCCAAGGTCTCTTCTGAATGCTCAAGGAACTCAGGAAGGTTTATTCTCTTTGGCTGGGCTGTAACTCTGATGTGTCCCAGCTCTGCCTGACCTCTCTTTCGCTATTCAGTTCCCAGACTCACAATAACCACTCTCTCAGGTCTAAAGTAGTCTTGCCCTGTGCAAGAACAGCACAGTCCTCAGTTAAGAATCCAAGAAAACACACTTGTAGACTTCTGTCCTCTCCCTCTGCTGCCTTCTCTTGGCACACTGTCCCACAAATCCTAGCCATTTCCTCCTCAGATCAGTGAGATCATCACTCTTCACTCCACTTGAACTCCACCTCCATACAAGTTGGCCAGGGAAAAGTGTCACCATGAAGAAAGCCAGCATGAAACACACGGCTCACCTCTCGTTTCCCTCCTCTCAAGAACCAAAGTCCCGGGCTTCCCTGGTGGCGCAGTGGTTGAGAGTCTGCCTGCCAATGCAGGGGACACGGGTTCAAGTCCTGGTCTGGGAAGATCCCACATGCCGCGGAGCAACTGGGCCCGTGAGCCACAACTACTGAGCCTGCGCGTCTGGAGCCTGTGCTCCGCAACAAGAGAGGCCGCGACAGTGAGAGGCCCGCGCACCACGATGAAGAGTGGCCCCCGCTCGCTGCAAATAGAGAAAGCCCTCGCACAGAAATGAAGACCCAACACAGCCATAAATAAATAAATTAAAAAAAAAAAAAAAAAAAGAACCAAAGTCCCATGCCATCTTTTGTCCTGTGCCTGTAAAGTTGGCATATACTTTGTCTAGTTTTATAATTACTTAATATGAAGGAGTAAGGCTAATACCAGCTACTCCATCATGAGCAGAAGCAGAAGCCCCTGACGTTAAATTTTAAAACTTTGTTGCCTGTGTGGAAACTGCATATATAGGCAAGTAAGTCTATACAATATTAACAAAAATGGGTATTTTAATGTGTATGTATTCCACAGTTTAGTGTTTGATTCTTAAAGCTTAGGAATCTAACTCTTGAGTACCAACCATGTAATCTAAGAAGATTTTGTTTTGCAAGGATCTGTGTCCTTTTCTATGGTATAAGAATAATTATATTTTCTATCCCATGGTATTTTTGTAATTAAGTAATGTACACAAAGCACTTAGGTGCAGTGCATTGCATATTGTAATGCACATAAATGTTAATACTATTCTATGTTTGTTATATATAAAAATACCTAGAAAGTACATCACTGAATATTAAAAGTAATTATTTCTGGGTAACACTTTTTATTTACTTATTTTGACCTCTGTAATGCCATGCTCTTTAAATTGAATATCTGTCTTTTAATAATCAAAAAAATATTATTTTAAAGAAAATTTGACTCCCAGATTTGATATTACAAGTCCCTAAAATTAGCCTATGTTGACTTATAAGTGCCAATAGGCTTCCCCAAAAGAATCATTCTTTGTTCAAATTTCTAAAATTTTTTGCTTATCAGGAAGATATTAAGCAATGTAATCACGTTGACAGTATACACATTTAAAGTCAGTAGCACAGAGACGCTAAGATCTTGAAGCCATTACAAGGCCAGTAATGAGCACATATCACTTTTCTTGCTATTTTTTTTTTTAACTGAGAATTATTTAAACTCCTGATTACTAGGGAAAGCAATGATACAATTTAAAAAATAAATTTATAAATGTGTATATTATGACGGCATTATGGTTGGAAAGTGTGTTTAAACAAACATAGGATTTCTAAGGAAACAACCATGATTGTTGCATTGTGGAAAAAGGAATCGCTTTATGAGCAAAGAATCTGAACTTTATTGTAAAAGGAATGCTGCTTCTGTGATTTTTTTTAAATGTGTGTTCTTAGGATTTTCTTTCTTTCAGTTAAAAGCTTTTATATCGGAGAATAACTTCTTTCACATTCATAATTTTCCTTAACAAAATGGAGCTACTTGGAGCTTGTTTGTCCCTTTTGTGTTTAAACTGTATATGAACAGAGATATGTTTCCTATCTTAAACTGCTTTCTACAAAAGATTTCCTTAACTCAGCCACCGAGATGTTAGAAATCCGATGGTATCAGATATTAACAATGTTATTTGAGAATTTCAGATCGTAAATGTCCCAAGTCCATATAAAAGAAGATAAGAACATCAGATTTTAGCCTGGGGAAAAATAAGAAAGAAAAAAATCCCCCCACCCGTTTCTCTCTTGATATTTTTGCTTTTATTATTGGATGTGAATTCTCTAAATTGTGAGAAGATAAAATAATGCGTACGACTTAAATATCAAGTAGAGAGTACTTGTTGAAATGATATCTAAACATGTGGAGCATATTTAGATGAAACATTGATGACAAAAGACAATAAACCTCTAAGGCCAAAATCCCATGGACTCACTTTCTTTTTTACGTGTACTAAACCTCTTGTGCTAGTTGAAGACAGGAAAGAAATTGATATAAAAATGATATGAATTACAATAACAAACCTTTTTTTCTAGGTCTAATCCTTTATCAGATACACTGAGCACTTTACAGAAATTATTTTAGTTAATCTTTACAAAACCCTGTGATATAAGTATTGTTATAATTCCCATTTTTCTGATGACGAATCTGATATTTGGGAGAAGGACGTTACTGTTCTCAAATCATAGAATTAGTAAGGGGCAATGGGGAAACCTGCAAATAGGGCTACCTGAATACAAAGCTCATACATGCTGTTGTTATTCCTAACACTATGCTAAATTACCTTCCAAAACATCAGTTTCATAAGGTTAATTTCAATTTTGTTTTATGATATTAACAACACTCTACATTAAATTCTTGAAATACAGAGTCCCAAAACAAATGTCAGTAATTAACAAGTAAATATGACAGCACTTAAGAGATGAAAAATAGCTGGCCTAATGAAGCCCCTTTTGACAATTCTTGAAAAACTGAGTTTTAAAGAAATTAAAATTTTATATGGAATTTTAAGTTTATATTCTGACACAAGCAAATTCATCCTATACCAATATAAGGCACTCATTCATCTCTTGCAGAAAGCAACTAAAAAAGTGAAAAGTAAAATATAAGTCACTAAATCTAATTAACCTCCATTAGAACACTGTCATATTTTTTCCCATTATGTACTTTAGCACTCTTTTATTTAAAAGCTTTAGAACAATTTTCAAAAAATGCATTCATTATTCTTACGAATATTTCCTTTCTGAAATTACTGAACATGAGACTATTGAAAAAGAAAATTATATTTCCATTCCAAAAGAAATTCATATACAGGACCAGTTTAAACATTTCAAATTTTGAAAAACATGTTTATTAAATAACTTTAAAAATTTTGAATGAAACTTTATTTCACAAAAACTACTGTTTTCAGATATTGAAAATTGGGAAATTTTCTGAGCACTCTTCTGTTAATGTATATTCAGTGTTCAACTTCAATCATTTTAAGGTTTCTATTTAGAGATGATTAAATAAGATATCAGTGGTATTAAACATATGAAAATCTAAACAGATTACTATAGTTATATAAGAAGTTTTAAGCAATTCAGAGAAGAGTTTTAATGCCTCTTTAATATCTATTGTTTCTGACGTTAAAATGCAAATAACTGCTGAATTAACTACATTTCTTTGCACATTTTCAACCAAGAAAAAAAAACACAATAAAGCCATGATTTTGTACCACTTTCAAATGGCTCATACATGGAGTGCAAAATTAATTCAAATTCAGTCAAATTATATGAAAATCATTACCACAGCTAAACAAATCATCTTGAAGTATAACATCACCATTTTATTAAGTATTTGAAATGGACAAGTTTATTTCAAAAGCAACAAAACCCTAAAAATATTTAACAGTGATTTTCAGTTTGGTTGTGATTTGTTTATACAATGAATTAATGTAAAACCATCAAAACTGTGCTGTTTCAAATATTTTCATACTTATCAATATAATTAAGAGTTTTTAAAGCTCGTAGATTATTCAATACATTTATGACTTTACTTACACAGAAGTATGTAAACATAAGTACAAATTTCTAGTTCTTATATGTCTCTTCCTTGTCCCTCCCCCTCCTATTCCTGCTCCCAGCTCAACTTGTGCTAGTGGACATTCATGTATATGCACAGAACATCTTTCTTTTCTTCCTAAAAACCATTTATATGGAAGAAAATTAAAGAGAGTAGAATAATTTGCTCTATATCTTTAACCAAATCACATTAATGTTTGCTGTTGCTTAAATATCCATGTTAAAAATAGATGTAATATTTTGTAGTGATACAGCAAATACTTTGGCTTGCAAATACATTTGTAGTTTTACATTCTTTGTCTTCAAGCTTTTGATTTTACTGTCTTATGGGAAACTTCTATTTTTACTGTTAATAGGCAATTTCTCAATGCTAAAGAAAGCTTTTTTTTTTCTCTGCTTATAACTAGACAACATGTATGTAAGTTAGAAGATATGAATTTACTTGGAAGGAAAGTTTTATATATAAATTCCAGTGTCTTTTTTCAGATATTCTTGTTAGGCAAGGCAAAAAGAAAAAAATAAAATAAAAGCACTTTCAGAGAATACCTCATTTTTATTCCCACAGCATCCCTATGTGATAGGAATATTTTAATCTGCATTTTACAATGAATTACTTGTAGCTCAGGTGACAAAACTAACAAGAGGCAGCATGAGGGCTGGAGCCGGTCTTAGAGCTCTAGCCCAGTGCTTTGACCACAGACCACACAAAACATCTCACGGTGTGGCTCATACCTTTGCAAAATAATCAGTGAAAAGCTATGGCCTAAGTATGAAAAAGCACATTAACTTACATTGTTACATGTCAAAAATTTCTAACTTACTTCAAAGCGAGAAATATGTATTAAACAACCTACCCACAAATATATTAAGAACAGCTCTCTCTCAAATAAAGGAATTTTCACACCGGTATACAAATGAGATGAAGGACAATTGTCAATAATTTGTTTATGGGTTTAGATTTTATTTTCAAACTATTGACTTCATTCTGTTATGCTGATCTGCTTTTACCATTGGAAAAAAAAATTTTTTACTCATTATTTTAAATAGTTTATTCATCCCTTTATACATATAAAAAAAAACTTAACAATTCACTATTATTTTTTGTTCCTTGGTGAGCTGCCATTTTCCTCTAAGCTGCTTATGCGTGGAAAGTAGATCATTTTTTGTTTTGTTTTTATTGCTCAGCTTTTTATTTTCGTTTATATGTATACATGTATCTATTATTTTTCAAGTTCTTTTCCCATTTAGGTTATTACAGAATATTGAGTAGCGTTCCCTGTGCTATACAGTATGTCCTTGTTGGTTATCTGTTTTAAATATAGCAGTGTAGAAAATTTTTTAAAGGAAAAAAGCAACATTTCTTATCAAATACCATAGAAGTAAATCATGTAGGATGATATCTATTTTTGGTGGCATGCAAGTTCATATTTATTTAAAATGCAATCTCTACACACAAACCCTAGTTATCACCTGCAAATGTTCTGATATTTTTTGAAAAGAAACACAAATAAAGTGTGAAGAGAATGAAGCATAAATAGGATTCCAAACATGAAATGAGTGCGTCCAGAAAGCAATGAAGGAGGCTATGAGTCACATCTAATGAAAGCAAAGTAAGAATCCTAAATAAAGATTTAATGTAAAATAGAAGCTCATCGGAACCATGTCCTCAGGTCTATGCTAGAATCATTTCCTAATATGTAATTTTTCTACTCTAAGCAGTTCATTTTTCAAGCACTCCTGTAAATATGATATCAGGAAGGAAGACAGAGATAATAAGGTAATACAAATTGCATTACCCATATAGCTTCTTAGCAAGACTTTTCCTTATTTCCAGGAGACAATTCAGTAGAGCCTGGTTAACTCAGAAACCTCTATTCCATGCTCTCTCTCTCTGTTGTAAAAATTAGACTTTCTAATATTTTATTCCTCTTGCTTCAGGATATATCACATCAAACAAAAAGTGCACTGACCATACCTAGACTAAGATTAGAATTCCTCACTGTATGTTCTACACATCACCTGCAACAGAATCTCTTGGAGGACAGGAGGAAGGGCAGTCGTGTTGAAAAATGTTGATTCATGGGCTGTATCCAAATCTAATGAAACAAAAATTGGGGGTAAAGCCCACTGGAATTGGCATTTAAATAAGCTTCTCAAATGATTCTTAAGCAAACCAAATCTTGAGAATCATCCCTGAATAGTTAACGGTTCGTGAAACATGTCTGTACTTGTGCAAATCTGAACTCCCAGGAATATGCAGAGTCACTTTGTAAGTGGAGAAATTAATAAACCTATGAATGAATTAATGGACTAATTGAGAGCTGAACTAAAGACCTACAAAATGTTTGGTTCTATATAGATGCCAACACTCACTAGATTCACTGTTCTCTCAGAGCCTAAAGAGGTCAAGATAATTAGAAAAACAAAGGGCACAATATTCTTAGTGCTATATATTAATATGTACTAGTACTACCCACATGGCAGGTGCATGACACTTGCTGAATGAAAATGTGTTTCAGTGGATTTTCTCAAATGTTTTTACTGTAATTCGGAGAGACAAGCACTGTGCTGTTCAACTCCACTCAGGCTACACTTCAACCCAAGCTCACTTGGCATTTGTGCAGGCAATGATGGCACTAAAGCAAGATGAAGTCAGAATTCAGAAATATGGGACAAACTCTATAGCAGAAGTATTTCACAGAATTTCTTTAACAATATATCACATGGCTTAACAGGAGGAAATATTTATTATTTAGCATGTGAAAAATATTTTCACACATCTGTGTACATATATCCTAGTTTTTCAATTATGCTAATTAATTTAGTGACCATTTAAAAATATATGTGCAGATATTCTATTTTGGTTAACTGTGGTCATCAATTGCCAGTTTAATAACGAATTTTTGAGAATATCTAATATTTAAAAATGAGAGCTACTTACATTGAGGTGATTTGGAAGATATTTTATTCAGTATGTTCTAGATTTAGAGTACTAACTTCACTGGTACTCAAAATTGTTATCTCTTAACACCCACAAATTTGGACATTTTAATCTCAAATATGTACTAATTCCATATTAAATTACATTGGTATATACTGAATGAATTTCTAAGCAGTATTTAAAGCAATCTTACAGACAATATTAAAGGATCCATAAATTTAATTTTTGAAAGTCCTCAGACTTTTTAAAAGAATCATTTTACGAAGAATATTTTAAAGTGACAAGTTATCTGTCATCCTGATGCTCCCAATAATCAATACTCAAAAGAAATAAAGTTTGTATGAATGTTCCCCTGTGCTTTAGACCATTTCACATACTTTAGATCACTAAAATACAGGTATAGAGATAGGTAGGCAGATTTTTTTCTTTTAAACATTTAAAGGCCCTCTCCCTTGCCTTCTTTTTTTTTCTTTCCTTTTTTTTTTTTTAACATCACTGGGTGACAGCATCCATTTCTCACTAGGTGAAATGCACGTTCTTATTTTGCAAACATGAGTGATTTCTGCTTTAAGAAGCATCCAACTTTAAAAAAAGAAAAAAAAAAAAAGAATTTGCCAAAGGATCACCTTAATGTAATGAGTCCCTCTAGAAAATTAAGTTTATATTTTACATAATTTGGCAAGATATTGGGGTTTTAGAAACTCAATTACTGTATTCTGCAAAGAATACCAGTATAATTATACTTGTTCTAGATTATTAGATTTAAAATAAATAAAATATATCTGTAATCACCTTGTTTGTTTTTGCCAACACAGTTTTAATTTTTATATGATTAGAAAAAAGCTAAGACCAGGTAGTATAAAGCATGACTAATGCTATTTTTCTTCTTTAGCATCTCTGGAATGTGATTTTTAGATATTTGTCTCATCATCAATTCTGAGAAAATCTAAAAAAAACTTTTTAAAGTAATATACTAAAATGTGTAAGAAAAGTAGCTTTCAAATAATTCTGATGACATTTTAAAATGAGTATAAATTATATAGAGAAAAATCAAACACATAATTGTAATCAGCATTTCATCAAAAATAAAATGAAAAGTCCATGTAATATAATGAAAATGGACTCACATTTACAAGCTGAAATATCTCTTAAACTAATGAGGTTCCTCAAATCTTCTGTGAAAGTTAATGGAGTAAAATATATAGAGATTTTTAAAAATCTCTTACTGCTCCATTGTAACTGGTTTTTCTGCTTTTGAAAGATTATTGACTTTAATAACTTTTAAAAATAATGTGCAGATTCTTCATAGTTTTATTCATTGTGATCAATTTCCAGCATAATTACCAAAATATTTGAGAATATCTTATATTTGAAGTTGAGAACTACTTAGTTTGAGATGAATTGGCAGATATCTTATTCAACTTCTTCTGTAATTAAAACACCAATTTCAGAGGTGCTTAAAATTGTTATATCTTAAAATTCCACAGATTTGGAAATTTTATTCTCTGGTATATATTAATTCCATATTAAGCTACTTTTGTATTATGAATTTATAAGTAGTATTTAAAGCAATTACAGAAAATATTTAATCTACTTAAAAGTCATAGACGTTGTATTATAGTATTTTCACATTCCCAGTACACTTAGAAAAGAAACTCACAAATATACAATTAAACAACTGCGAAAAATTAAATGTTAATCAGTATGTATTACCAACGCTAGATTCCTTAACAAACAAAACAAGGGTCAATAGTTTTACTACTAAACTAAAAGTTTTTTTCCCCTTCAAATCAACCAGTTTTATTTAGGAATAATCCTTTGTTATATTAACATTAACTAATAATTATACTTTTTACTTATTTATCAGTGCACAAAGCATACAGACTGCTTCCCATGCATAATAAATAAAATTTTCAACCAGTTATACCTGGTATAGGTAACAATGACAAGTTAAACCCTTAAAACATATAAGCTATTGCAAATTCATTCTAAACAATGTTGTGGATTCAAAAAGTTATTTTATATACCAGATGTCTCTGTTGCATTTTACAATTATTTCATGTACTAAAATTTGATTTCAAATATGTTTTCAAGAACTTAGCATTTGTATTTTCCTCACATATGTACAATCACTTACGTTTCTCTGGAATCAGAGTTTCAAAACTATTATCTTAAAATTCTTTAATAATAAATGAAATGATGTAAATCTAATATTAAAAGGACTGGGAAGATAGATACTTTATAGTTTCTAAATTGATTTAGGAGTATTGCATCAATTGATTAGTGTAGGACTTGATATCCAATGGAATAATAATAGAGATATACATGCCTGTTGAAGATGCAGGTTTTAAAACTGAATAACTTAATAACCATTTTATTTCATGCCCATACTTCACATATTTATCCATTACTACATCATGACTGAAAAATTCTTAGCTCCTGCATTAACTGAAAATATTCATGTATGTCTGTCTGATTTCATGTAAGACATGAGCCATTCATTACCTTAGTTAAAGGCATACATAACATTATAAGTCATGAACTTATATACTCTACTTTTGAAGAACACTCTGAGTCTATATTTTAAACATATATTTCTAAAATAATAGAACAGTATTAATGGGTAGGAGTATTAGGGCCTTAAAGACAAATATATTTCATATCTAAATAACATTTTACTTTAATTGATGAACTTTATGGGCAAAACAATTTGTGGATAGAATTTTCTGTTATATGACCTTTGTTCACTGAGACAGCTAGGCAAGAGGGTTGCATATGGCATTATTTTAGGGGACAGCCCAGTGGACTTGGAACATTCCATATTATTGCAGGGAAATCTCACAACCTATAGACCAGCATTAGTACACCACCAGCTGCCTGTGCTGACATGCGGACTCACATGGCGAAAGTCCAAACCTCCAGCTATCTCTCATTCTCAAATTTGCTCAGACCAGAGGCTAAAATGTCAAATGAAACAAAATCAGTGAGGACCAGCTGTTAATTGCTCACATTAGGTAGTCTCCAAAACCCAATCCTTTGGTCTTCATCTCGGGAGACTAGAAACCTCAGAACAGAGGAGCTGAGATCTAGGGATGCCAGCACTGAGTGGACACCTGAGCCTCCTTAAAGAATCTCTTGATATCACTTAAGTTCTATGAGTTCCTCCACTCTGACTAGACATTCCTGAGGCTATTAGGAATCCCAAAGTGATTTGGAGAATGCTTGGATTTCCTCAAAAGATTCTCTTTGCAACACAAAGTATAACCGCCTTCATGTGGGTATCAACTGACCATGAGCTGTTGTATAAAGGAAATGAGGGGGACAGAAGGATACCTGCAAACCCAATGTCAATGTACCAACACACCAGCACTGATGTTACATAGGCAACATCCATTAACGGTTCCAGACTTGCCCCCTTCACTGTTACTGAAGCAGAGGAACAATGTACAGGCACGGGTCATGAAGCACAACTGCCAAGAGTCCAACCTTACAACAGCAAACCTGCAGGGGTAATGACCACACTGCCTGCTGAACTACATCTACTTGTCCTCTGGGACTTACCAGAGGAATCAGACTCTCCAGGAAACATTCCCTGATAACCGGCCCCTACTTCTGCATTAGATGTTATTCCTATGTACAACTCTGCGCTTAATCAAATTAGCAACTGTAGCAAAAAATATTAGAGTGATATTTACATTTTCATCTTGAACACTAGAATGTAAAGTTCCTGTGAACAGAAACCATGATTATTTTATTTTTACATCCCCAGGACCAAGTCTAGGGCCTAGCATTCAGTAAACGTTCGCTGAATGGAAGTTGGATGAAGGCAGCACCACCATATCTGACACATCTGCCACATTACTGATTTGGAGGCAGGGAGATGAGATTCCTTAAAAAACACCCAGATTTAACAGTTCTTAAAAAAAAAGATGGACAGCATGAAGTGAAAATGCCATGACATAGCCTCCTCAATGCTGGAATGAATGCAGTTATTATAACATCAGAAATTATCAGTGAACCTGCCACCATTAATTAATAACACCTTGTAGGCCTATGCATGGAGACCTATATCATTTATTATAATGATAGTATTTTAGTACCATAAACACTTAAAACCAAGGAAGCTAGTTTAGAAAAAAAATAATTAAAAAAAAATCTGTATACTTCTGGGGCTCCTTTTTCTATATGTTAAATTTATCTCTGAAGCATTCAAATGATTTTATTATTTATTCACTTTCTAGTATATTGTTACAAAGTATTTGAAAATTGTTCTAATTATTTAGAATAGAATAGCTAATATCACTGAATTAAAAACCCAATGTTTTATATGTGGATAATTCACTCTGAAATAAAATATAATTTCCTTCTTTTGAAAAAACGGTTTTACAAAAGGAAGTTCAATTTAAAAAAACTATTATGCAGAGATTTCTGATGAAACAAAAATGTACATTTACTTCATTAAAAGATATAAAAGATTTCCTATGTATAAAACTTTCATGAAAGTAATGAGCCTATAAAAACACTGAAATCTCTGCCAACTTTCCTGTCATTTATGAAAGACATAAAACATTAATTTACTATCTGCCCTTTTAAATTTAACTTGCTTTTTCTAAAACATCCTTGAAACAACAGGGAGACATCTTGGAATGCGGGCTGAAATATGTACTCTGGATACATTTTATAGACAAAAGATGTGATCAAGGCAATCATAATAGGAGAATAAAGCAGACAAACTTGAATTTGTATCACAAGTGCACAGAGAATAAATCTTGATTAAGTAGTCAGAAGGTAAGTGCTGCATATACAAAGCACAAAATACAGTCTAATAAATACTTCACAAGCTCAGGTGATTTCAACTTAACTCTTGCATGCAACTCCATGAAAGTCTAATGCAAATGTGTGCTAAATGGTTTCTTTCCCCTAAGACAAAACCACTCAAGACTTTAAAAATCTCTTAACCACTACGCACTTTTACAATGCCAGAGAAGAAAAAGAGAAATTATTAATTTTTAAAATTACCCAGCAATTCCATTGCATCATCTTCATCATCAATATCTTCTTCTGTTACCGATGGGGTGGGGCTATGGACAGACTCAAACGAATCTTGAGAGAGCATTGCTGCCAGAAGTTTCTTATGCTGCTGTTGCTGCTGTTTTAATCCTTTAGTCTTGGGCTCCACCTTTAAGCTGAAGGAATAGTTAAATGTTAATTTTCAATGATGATAACATCATCAATTAGCTGTGGTAACTAAAGAAAATCTACAAACAAATTTTCACTCAATTATTTTGTTTTGCAAATCTACGCACATATTAGTAAAATTTTCCCCAAGGACAATGGAAATACAGACTGTCTTCTTTCTAAGACATCCTTCGGTACCTCATTAACAATTTCCTAGACTGGAATACTTGAAGAATATGACAAACCCCTGCCCCATTTAAGGGAGGAGGTGCTAATTGGCTCCTAACAATTGTTGCCATGTGGGAATTAAAGCCCACTGTTAATGGTTTTCTAATTTTTTAGAGGAGGTAGGAAGTTCAGATCATTATATAAAATTCCCTGATTTACAAAACGAATGCATGTCAAGCAAAACACATGTAATGGGATAACTATTTTAACACACTATAATAAAATTTTTTTAATGAAAACTTTAATTTTACATAATTAAAATAAATGTCCTCACTGGTCCTCTCATGTTGCCTAGGTCTGGGGGTAGGACAGGGTAGAAGGAGGGATGGAACCAGAATTGGCATTTAAATGACTTTCAGTGCCCTCCAGTCTAAAAGAGTCTTTGCAAATTTGGAAGAGTTTCCTTGTGATAAAGCCAGACTTCCTTGGATAAAGGAGCCAGTCTTTCATGGCTGTCTCCCCCAACTTCCCAAGACAGTGTCTGACGGGAAAACTTACATGTCCACGTGGCAACCATTTATAGTTTTAAAAATTGTCCCAAAGTTCTTCTCTTTCCTATAATCTGATTTCTTTCCATATAATTGCCCAAAGGAAGAAAACGGCAAATGTTACCTCATGAAGGAAAAAGACATGATGAAAAGGAGGTCTCTCTCAAGCAGGAAGGAGAGATTAACCCTTTCTAAAAGGGCTCAGAAAGAAGGTCCAGGAGAGAAGGCAAATGAGCAAGAGGAGGTTACATGCACTTGGTTTAAAAAAAAACCAACTAGGTAAGTTTCAGGGCATGGATCAAAACATTTCAAGCGGTCTTAATAGAAGAGCCAGGTTCAACACTGTCTAAGAGAAGGTTGGAAGTGGCAAGATGGCATTGTATGTCATCAGTGGGCAAAGATCAGTCAGCTCCACCTCACTGTTCACCTCAGAGTTAGGCTGGATATGACAGAGAAGATCAAGGGAAACGGGTGCAGAGAAAGCTTGTTCTTTCCCCCAAGTTAAGGCTATTTAATAAATGCACAAGGAATGATGGAATCAGAAAACCACCACTTTAACCACCAACACAGTGACTGCTCAGGCAAGGATCATCAAGGGACTCTAACGCCCTTTGCTGACAGATTGTTGGGGGAGAAGGACTGTCAAAAATCTCAAGGTGGTTTCCAACAGATTATTTATGTTTCTACTTGAATTTTTTTGCTTTGAAACAATTACAGATTTACATGAAATTGTAAGAAATAATAGAGCGATCCTGTGCACCATTTATACAGTGTCCTTCAATGGTAACATCTTATAAAATTATAGCACAATATCATGGCCAGGATACTGACAATGATACAATTCTCCAATCTTATTCAGGTTCCCATTTTAATTGGACTCACTTTTGTGCGTGCCTCTCTATGTATTTAGTTCTAGACTATTTCAGTATTTTTGTGGGTTTGTGTATCATGTATCCACCACCACAGTCAAGGTACAGACCAGTTCAAACACTACAAGGTTTCCTCGTGTTGTCCTTTTCTAACCATTCCCACCTCCCTCTATAACTCTCCTTCCCCTTCCCTCATTCCTGGCAACCACCAGTCTGTGCCCCATTCCTATAATATTGTGATTTCAAGAAATGTTATATAAGTGAAACTACACAGTACATAATCTTTTAGGATTGGCTTTTTTCATGCAGTATAATTCCCTGGAGATTCATTCATGTTGTTGTGTGTACCAGAAGTCCATTCCTATTCTTTGCTGTGTAGTGTTCCATGGCATGGATATACTCCAGTTTATCTAACCATTCACCCATTGAAGGACATCTGGCTGTTTTAAGCTTCTTGGCTATTAAGATACAGCTGCTATGAACATTCATGTACATGTTTTTGTGTGGAAGTTCCCATTTCTCTGAGATAAATGCCCAAGAGTACAAATGCTAGGTTATACGGTAGTTTCATGTTTAGCTTAGGTTTTTTTTTTTTACATTTACATTATCAACGTGTGATTATTTTAATAACTCTAAATGTGTCATGAATATATATGCTTTCCCACTAAATAGCTATAGAAAGATGCTTGAATATTCATGGAAAAGGAGATGACATAGGATTCGGTAAATTATTGATACAAGAAGAGGTGGAAGATTACCACAGTGTGAAAACATGAGACTCAGGACTGGTGATAATTTCAGGGAGAAGAGAGACAGCGAGGTCTGTAAGCAGGAATGAGATGCAAGGTTCACACCTCCCTCTTCTCCTGTGGATTGTACAAGTGAAAACTGCATCATTAGAGAGAAAATAGGGTCCTGCTACTGGGAAGTAGGGGTCTTAATGCACACAAGTGGTGAGTAGGTGGGAAGAGGTGGGGTTTGCAGTCTTTCTCAGAGCACTTAGATTTCCGGGTCCCCTTATTTAGACTTTGAACGTGAATCTTAATAACAGGATTCTTAGAATACCTTCCTGAAGAAAGGCTGTATAGCAAAGCATTGAAGCACATGGAATTTGGAGCAAGATAGCCTGGCTCAGTCACTTAATAACTATCCAATCTTGGGACAGTGATGTAACCATGCTGGGACGTAGTTCCCTTATTCCTAAAATAGGGATAATAGTAATGTTCGCAAGAGGATGAAATGGGTTAAGACATGTAAAGCACATACAGCAGTCTACTAATTGGTAATTAATATCACTATATATTCAAAGAACACAATGGGCAGCATCCTAGATATTTACATGTCTTTTCTTGAGCAGTAACATCCCACATCCCAACAAACAGAGAAAGGAAATAAAAAAATATCTTGGGACTTCCCTGGTGGTGCAGTGCTTGAGAATCCGCCTGCCAATGCAGGGGACACGGGTTTCACCCTTGGTCCGGGAAGATCCCACATGCCAAAGAGCAACTAGGCCCATGTGCCACAACTACTGAGCCTGTGCTCTAGAGCCCGTGAGCCACAACTACTGAGCCCTCGTGCCACAACTACTGAAGCCCACACACCTAGAGCCTGTGCTCCGCAACAAGAAGCCCGCACACCCACAAGAGAAGCCACCACAATGAGTAGCATGCACACTGCAATGAAGAGTAGCCCCCGCTCACAGCAACGAAGACCCAACACAGCCAAAAATAAATAAATAAAATAAAAAATAATAAAAAGCCAATTCTTAAAAAAAAAAAAAAAAGTGTCTTTATGAAAAGGAATAGCAGCTACATTTCAATTTGGTGTCAATACACTCTAGGACTCCATTTTGCTTTGGTCTAAAAGGTTAAGTTCTAAACCAGGATCAGCTGGAAAAGGACAGTTTAAAGTGGCCATGCCCTCCACTTCTTCCCACTGGATGGCCTGCCATCTACCATCTGCCCTCTTCCTCCTGGCCGCACTCTTCCAGGGGGCCTGACCTTGCTCCATTTTGTTTCACACTCTGACTCTGAACACAAGTTGGTAAGTATTAATTTTATCTGGCCACATGTACTCTCTTTGGTGGAAAACTGGATGATTCCTCTCTTGAACTATCTCCTAAGCTTGTTTAGTTCACCATCGCAACCTAATAGAGAAATCTGTGCCCTTTCTCTTGACTCTAATCAGAAATTAAAGGGTTCTCTTTTATTAAGGCCCAGGTTGTTGAAGAGATCACAAAAAGTTTCACACTTAATCGCTTCATTTTGATTTATGCAGAAGAGCTCTGTCTTTTTTTCTTCACGTCTAAATGTGATGTTTTATAATTTATTTAGCAGACATTTATTAAGTGTTTGCTACGTACCAGGCATTGTGGGCACTGAGCTGCAGAAATAAGACACATGTCCTTGTCATGCTCCTCGCTTTAAAGAAAGTACTTTGAATCTAGGATTTTTGTTTTCATATTGGTCTCACCCAGCACCCAGCACATCACCTTGTGTTAATGCTCAATAAATATTTAACAAATTCACTCTTTCTTTTTGAACCTCATTTTTTCTAACACACTAAATAAAAAATAAGAATTAATTTAAGTAGATATAATCTGAGTCCTCCAACTTGAGAGATGTGAAAATCCAAGGAAATGGAAAGGTTGGTAGTGAAACAAAAGAAGGAAAAACAGATTGGAATGTGAATAATGAGAAACAAATGGTAGATAATAAATTTGTAACTCCCATTCACCAGCTGACAATGACCAAGACCATTTCATGAAGGTTGAAGCAAGTGTTTTCATTAAAATACATGGTTTGGTCATGAAGATAGTGCTGGGCTATAAGAACTAGACACTGACTGAATCCAAAATGTTGCCTGTCTAATAATAAGAGTCCATCTATGAGTCTATGAGTCCAAAGATGACTAGCAATGTGTTTCATAAAATAATTATTTGAATTAGTATATGTATTTCCTAAATAAATAAATGAATGAATTCCTAAATAAATGAGAACAAATTTTGAATATATTAAAATGACCTCATCAATATTCTGAAACACATGATTTAGCTACATATCAATACTTCTTTTGGTTTTAAAGATAAATTTGTAAGTCGTAAGATCCAATTTCTGTATGTTTTAGATATTCTTAAGGTTTCTGTTCTTTGATTACTTTAGCAAAATCATTTTTGATTAATCAATATTCTTTGTGCTTAAAATTTGCATGTGAGAATATTCCTAAATTACCAAGTCTGTTTTAGTCTCTGCCACATGTATTGTATATTTTCTAACATGTCCACAATAGCCAAACTTAGACAATATTAAGGTTACTTCTTTATTCTTGACTTCTTATGTTAAAGAGTGCCCTCCATCCATTTTCTTCCTTCTTGTTCTGGTTTATTTTCCATCATACCACTTATCACTACTTGAATTTATGTCATAAATTCGTATATTTGCTTGTTGATTGTTTGTCTCTTGCTGCCAAGAGAGGAGCTCTAAGAGGAGGGGAACATTTCTAGGGTTTGTTAACAGATATATCAGAAGCAATTATGAGCTTTAATGAAAAGGAACACTTCTTAATGGGAAGTGAATTTAGCGTTTAATATTTAATATATATTTCTAAGTTGTAAGATTTTCTATTCATTTTATTTACCATCTAATAACATAATTATTTACCATCTAATAACAATGCTCACTTAATGAACAAAGCCAATTCACAAGATCTATAATATTTATTGATGTTTTTCTTATTTTAATAAAATGGTTCAGCTTAGAGGAGCTTCGTTAGGCTTTCAAGGCTTGATAAGCCTATTTAAAAATTCACATTATAATTTAGCAAGTAATTTTAGGAAATCTATTATCAGCTATTGCAAAGTCGAATTAAGATGGCTCAAAATAGAAGTATATAGGTTTATTAACTCAATTTTTATTTACATTTATATTATCAATGTGTGATTATTTCAATAACTATAAATGTACAATGAATATATATGCTTTCCCACTAAATGGCTAGACAAACCATGGCAATTGATGCCAACTGGTAGTACATGATGATCACAGGAAGCCAGCAATCATTCCCTAACACATTCACCTCTCCCTTATGAATCCTTCTTCCTTTTCTTGCTCAGATGCTTTAATTTCTTTCTTAAACTCTCTTAATCTAGAAGCTCTTGGAGAATCTAAGAAAGATGTGGCAGGAAAATGTCCATTTGCACACATGGGACATTTTGCACATAATTTCAAGAGACTCATAGATCTCTTGAGTCCTTCCAGAGATCATGTAGGGGTCATGAACTCCATGTTAGTAGCTCTTGTCTTATTTTATTAGTTTCTCCATATTGCCCTCATAATTGCCTTCGTTTTAACCAGCACTTAACCCTTCTGGTGACAGCTATGTATACTAAAGTTGCTGACCCTCTTCACACAATGTTGTATTTGTAGGACCTAAGGAAAAAGTTCAGGTAAGGTATATCATTAAAAAAAAAAAAGTTCCTGGAAAAAATCGTGGCTCAAAGTCTACCCATAAGAATCTCAAAGTTTACTACACCATTTATTTAATCTTCTCTAATCTAATGGTGAAAGTCCAGCCAATCATGTATGTATTGTTCTGAATGAACGGGAAAGTTGGTTATGTACTAAAGATGGAGTGTTGTAGTAACAGCCATTCAAATAAGACTTGAGCAATTAACAAGAGGGAAATCCATAATAGGAAAAGAGATAAAAAGTTAAGATAGACTATAAACAACCCTTCTTATAAAAAAGTTTTATTAATCAGATGTCTACTCACGGCCTCCTATGTGCCTCCTTCACTCACATAACAGATGCCTACTGACAATGGCAATGCGCCAGGCCCAGTAGGGGAGAGAAAAACGGAAGAAGTCGTCCTTGAAAATTAAGTCTTCTCTTTCAAGAGTCTAGAATATCATTTAGTCTGTTAATGTTTAAGACTGTTAAGTTATAAATGACAAGATCATTACTATTTAAGGGCAAAAGCTAATACTCTAGTTATAGACTCTAGAGTCATTAAAAAATTGCTCCCCAATCTGTTTTTATTCATTCAAATCAAATCTAATGCTATGTGAGTTCCTGGTATAAATTCAGAAATCCTGGTTTTATATTAGAGGATGGGATATAGTTCCTAACCTGTACTTTATTGCTACTCTTTAAATTTAGTTCAGAAAGCATGCACTCTTTTTTTTTCTCTAATGGGGCATCTGGGCAGGATTTCACCACTTTCTTCATTTCATAGGCAATATATCAACTCATAATTTAAAGATAGAGAAAAATAAAACTTAAAACAACTTTTCAAAACAAATATTTGAGTGAGATCTTCATGGATTAAGTTTTCTGGGTAATGGATTTGACCAGGATTGCAGGAAAGATTCTCCTTTATTGGATATTCAAGAGGGAATAAGAGCTCACTGAAGCCAGGAAGAAAACAGAAGCACTAACATTTGCAATAAATAGCTCCTATTTATTATTATGACTAAATGAAAGCAAAATGAAAGTCAAAATTTCTCTATTTTATATTTAAGAACTAAAGATCTAGCAATGAATAAAGATAAAGGTCTAGTGGGTTTCATAAGTCTAGTGTTAGAAATAAAATTACCCTCATTGACAGGTAAAATTGATCTGACATTTCACAAAAGAAGGTAAATGGATTTTTAGAAATGCTTTTCTTCTCCTTATACAGTACACTTCAACTATTTAAATAATTTAAAGGTTATTTCTCATGGAAATAGAATCAATTTTCTGTATGCCTGAAGCACATTAACGAGTATTCTGAATTTCCTTCCCTCCAGCCAAGTGATAAGTCACAGTATTAAAAACCCTGAAAGCTATTACATTGTAGAAAATACAATTTTCTCCTTGAGAAAGAATAGTTATTGGTTGCTGCTAAATTTAATGTAGGAAATACAAAGTTACTGTGGCTATGCTGTGTATAGGAAAAACTCTTCTGTGGTGGGCAGCTAGTAACACTCACAGAAAGTTTAAGCTCCTGTCACATTTTAATTCATGAGTATTTTTTCTCAATATCGTGTAAGCCATGCCTCGATAATGCTTTTTCACTCCAACTTCCTTGTAGAAGTTTTCATTTTTGTTTTGAATTTTACTCACTGCAGTTAGTATTACAAGAAATGGCTACACTGAATATACTGATACTTTTTCTAAAAAATATGATCTAGACTTTTCAAAATTACCCCACTTCTACCAGAATATGGAAACTTAAGGCAAATCTTCTGACACCATTTTGAGCATCATAGGGCTGAGTAAAATGAATTAGGGACTTTCAAATTCACAAATCACAATAGTTTCAAGAATAATTTCAAAAATTAAACACAGAGAATGTAATAATTATATTCAATCATAGTTATCAACTCTAAACTAAAAGTTTCTCTCTATATTCCATCTAACTCCACCTTGTGTAGTCTATCATACATTTAATAGTTTTCTTCTTGTTGAATAACTAGATCTTTATGGTACATCAGAAGTCCTCCCTCTCCAATCTTAACAGTCAGCCCAATAATATAGTAGGCCCCGTCCAATATTATAGTAGGTCTCAACTGACAGTTTATGTCCTGAAATTATTTTTCTATTTGGTTTTAGTAACAAAGAGATGATACTCTTCTTAGATGTAAAGAAAAAAAAAAATCAAAACCAAATCTATAATAAAAGCAAATCTAATAAAACTCTAATTTTAAAACAGAGAAAGAAATTTTTATCTTATATGTAACATAATTTTCTATATAAAATCGCCGAGTTATTTCATCAAAATCGTGCACTTGATTTCCCCTTTGCCTTAGATGATTAAAATATTCAGAATCTCAGAAGCCATCTCATCTCACCTCCCTGCGGGGCTAGAGCTGTTATCTTCCTTGTCCCATTGTTCATTTTTACTTCTTGGCACTGGGGGCTGTAGCATCTCAGCGGCCAGCGGATCAGCATCATTCTCTTCTCGGCCAATCCACTCTCCAATTACGCGGGGTCTCAGAAGCGAAGAGTTAAACGCCACTATTTCCTGAAGAGAAGAAAAGAATTTCTGTGCCTTAGATTACATATTCCCATTAATAGGACAACAGGGAAATAAGCTTGTGTAGATCAAAATGTTCCTTTTTTTCTTTCTGAATTGACTTAAAATTTCAGTCCTCTCCATCTCTACTAGATGACTTACTCTATAGGATTTGTGCTGACTCGTGAAGGCCGCTGTGATAAAGGATCCAGAAATGAAATCTCTGGTTTGGACAGCTGCATGTTTGTTCTCAGGCTGGAGGAGCAGGATTAGCATCTGTGACAGAGGAAGGAGTGTGCGCGAAGGCCCACACGGCGAAAGAGCTTTTGGTGCTGCTAGAAAATGATACATAACTTCTCAAGTATGGAGGAAACTGAGGTGGAGTCAGGAAACAGAGTCAAGAAGAGACAGGGCTGGAAGGATGCATTGCCTCCAATTGCAAAGCATTCTGGACTTCTAGAAATCCAGTAGAGGTTGGAAGCAGAGCACTATCGATGATGGGCATGCTATGACAATTCAAAAAAATGCTCAACTCTTTGCATAGACTTGGATGTGATGGGGCTCTTAAAATGGTATTTTAAGGGCTTCCCTGGTGGCGCAGTGGTTGAGAATCTGCCTGCCAATGCAGGGGACATGGGTTCGAGCCCTGGTCTGGGAAGATCCCACATGCCACGGAGCAACTAAGCCCGTGAGCCACAACTACTGAGCCTGCGCGTCTGAAGCCTGTGCTCCGCAACAAGAGAGGCCGTGACAGTGAGAGGCCCGCGCACAGCGATGAAGAGTGGCCCCCGCTTGCCACAACTAGAGAAAGCCCTTGCACAGAAACGAAGATCCAATACAGCCAAAAATAAATAAATAAATAAATAAATAAATTAAAAAAAAAAAAAAAAAAATGGTATTTTAAATATTTAAATCATTTAATAATTTAAAACGAATACTGAACACGTGCAACTGCTACGGGTATCTCGGTACATGGCAAAAAAGCAGATTAAAAAGCAATACGTATTGTATGATCTAATTTTTGTTTAAAAAATTCATATGGGTGTATATCCATGTGCCAGTCTCAGCCTACCAATAGCCAATGTTGTTATCAGACCGGCCCTTGTGGTTCTTAATATGAATGCAAGACACCCTTCGGTAATAACCACTAGGAAACTTGAAAAAGTAAAGGTTTATTACTTATAGAACCTGGAAATTACACACTACACCTGGCATCACACAGTGAGGTTCAGGGGGAGAGAGAGAGAAAGAGAGCAAGCACAGGCCTGGGTTTCTGCTTTTACTGGGGTGAAAGGTGGGGACTAAGGGTTTCTTGGGCTCACTCTTTATTCATGATTTTAAAAGAGAGTGGAAATTTAAAGCAGGAAGAGAAAAAAAAAAAGTGGCCAGTTGAAAAAAATAAATCGTCAGTTATTAAAATCAATTAAGAACTCTAAAACAAAGGTGCCACAGTATGGGGAAGTGACCTGGATCTCTGCAGTAGTTTATCAGAGATAGTCATCTTTGAAGTGGATGCCTCAGCAATCAAAGCTTAAGTCAGGCACTTGCATTTTAAAAATAAAAAACAAACAAACAAACAAAAACTGTCAGGGTTTATACTATAATCCATCAATCCAGCATTCATAGACTAATCCATTCATTTATTCATTCTTTTATATTTATTATGACCTACTATGTGCCAGATACTGCTTGATTTATTGGGAAAAACAATGGTAACACCAAAATTTAATGGTTTTATCTGAATGGAGGGACTGCAGGTAATTTTAATTCTTCTTTTGGCATTTCCATGTCTTTTCAATATTCTATGAGAAATATGTACTTGTCTTAAAATGAGAAAAAATGTATTTTTAAAACATCTTGATCTGAGAAACACAGGCTTTTAATTTGTAATATTACAAGAGTCTTGAACAATTCCTTAAAAATTTAGATCTGATTTTCTGAATCTTTACAATTCCCCCAAATATTATACAAATACAATATTATAATATATACAATGTAGCATTAATATACAAATACACACCAAAAGCAACATGTGAAATATGACTAAGACATATTTGATGAACATTTATCCAAGTGATTAAAAGTGACAGAAAGTAGTTGGATATCTTAATATTGATTCCCCAGCCTACATGAAAATGTAGCAGATAAATTTTAGTGTTTGTATAATGTAGCATCTAATATGAAATCCTTCTGTATTTATATTCCCAAAGCCAGGAAATCAAAGCTTGCAGCTATGAAATCATGCAATCAAATTAATGTTTTGCAATTACTCGAAAGGCATATTCATCTGCCACAATTTAGTATCATTTGAAGCACAAGAATTAAAATTAACAGCAATAGTGTTAAATTTTAAACCTATATTTGCATTTAAGAGCAGATTAAGGAAAAGACATGTTCTAGAAAAAAAAAATCTATAAACATATTTACAGCTTCAGAATCAGTTTTGGCCTGTGTGACTTTGAAATGTTAATTATTCTCTGAATTTTGTTTTCTCCAACTGTAAAATGGTCATGATACAAATTATAAAACCTACTGTATCAAATGAAATAGTAAGAAGCATAGTTAAACCACACAATTCTGTACATATGCTAGACACAATTACTTAAGGACGTGGGCTGTATTTAAACTACTTCTAAATATGTGAGGTAACTGGGAAAAAATGGTACAGAACAGCAGGAATGGGTGAGTTAGGTAAGAACAGATGCTTGGTTGTCAATATGGGCAGAGTAACAGAACAGGGAATTGACAGTACAGGTTTTCATTCTATAAAGTTTTATTTTACAGAGAGTATATTAAAAAGATTGGATAATTAATTTAGTATTATCAATCTCTACATAATGGGACAGAACTGGGCTTAATAAAAATTGGGACAAAGAAACTGACCACTGTAACAACAGAAATGGGTGAGTTTAGGCATTATAAATGAAAAAAATGAAACAGGATTTAGAATTGAGAATACTCATAGAGTTGAGAATGATCATAAAGTTGAGAACTGCAGAGAATCAGAAATAACTTTTTGGTTGATTACTGGGAAATTAAATGATAGATGTCACTGCTATTGGAAAGTAGAGCACAGAGAGAAGGATAAATAGTTTGATATGCAGCCTGTTTAACTCCAGCTGGCAGCAGAAATTTAGTGAGAAATAGCTGATGAGCAAAGCAATACAAAGAGCTGCAGATAGGGTCAGAGGAGTTAGGGAGTGAATATTTTACAGGTGAAAAGTGGGACTCTACTATTTTTATTTTTCAGAATGCACAAAGCTTTTCTTATATTTACTCCTTTATGAAAATGTTATATCTCTAAAAATTTTGAATATAGTCCATTAACTTGTAATAGAGCAAAATAGCAGATTTTTCTTTGGTTCTATTACTTATATTTGATTAAGCTAAGTAAAAATCTCTCCATAAATCTTTATGAAAGGATTTCAGTGAAGAAAGCAGTTCCACAAACATCAGTACATGGCAAAAGAAATTTTAAAACTTCACACTGAATAGAAGTTTTGGAAAATATTTTAAGTACATGGATAAATAAAACATTTAAAATTTCAGTGCTAAACAATGTAAATCCTAATGATTCCTTAGAAATGTATAAATACATATTCCTTTGCCCTCCTAAGGCTAGAGGTCCCTAAATGTTCAGATTCTTAAACAAGTATGCTTAAATAATAAGAAAAGCATTAGTAGTCAAACATTCTCCAAAGGTCACAGATTTGCTTAATATTTCCTATTAATAGGAAGCTATCCTATCCAAGAAGTAGTTACCTTAGAGGAAGCCTACTCTCTCCAAGCAGGCTGCTCCCGCTGGCTAACCCACAGTGAGTTCAACAGCTCTGACCACTGGTCATCAGCACAACATTTGATTATATTCCATGTTATTCAAATGTTTTCTCGTCTTAATAAAACGAGCTGTTCATGGAAGGCTGGAATCATGTCTTAAATTCCTTTATCCTCCATAATAACTAGCACAATGATTTAAGAAAGCAAGCACAAAAATCTGTCCTGATTGAATTAAACATAATTCAAAGAATAAAAAATGGTGAATTATGAAGTATCTTTATGTCTAAAAATCATATAAAAAATTCATGGACAACACTGATTAACAATTTTTTTAACTCTCTTTTTTTAAACTTTAAAAAAATTTTTTATTGATATATAGTTGATTTACAACGTTGTGTTAGTTTCAGGGGTACAGCAAACTGATTCAGATATATATATAGAGAGAGAATATATATATATATGTATATTCTTTTTATACATTCTCTTCCATTATAGGTTATTACAAGATATTGAGTATAGTTCCCTGTGCTATACAGCAGGGTAAAGAAAAAATCAAGGATGCTGCCATAAGACCCTTCATTAAGACCTCTGAAAAAAACTAAGATGGTGTCTATTAAGAATGTTGTTTTGCAACATCTAAAAGACCAGCAGTTAAATCTAGAGACAGAGAGGCATGTCTTGAGAAGAACTGTGGATGTGATTTTTGGCACAAGAAGAAGACAGGAATCATATACACAGGAGACCCAAACATGATTTGGGATAGTTGAATTGGCAAAGGCAACAGCCTGAAGTAAAAGGGGCTGAGACTATTCAAGAAGCAAACAGCTCTCGGGGACCCATTTTTCTACACAAAGGAAGAAAACTGAGGAAGTTGCTCAGAGGCATCTTTTCCAAAGCCTTCTTCAGGAGTGGCCAAAAGGTTACCAAAAAATAAAGAAACCAGAAGCTGTGGAAAACAACAGATGGGGACTCCCAGAGAACCCAGTTTCCACTCCCAGGGAACAGAACTGGAGCTTAATTAAGGAACACCTCCCAACCCCTTGGACAGGAAGACCTGATGACATTTGCCCAGCAAGATTTAAGAACTGCTATGAACCAGGAATTTCTATAAACCTCTCATTATTTCCCTTCTCTAACAGGAATATTTAATGTGGTTATCCCATATCAGTCTCATCACTTAATGGAAAAGAAGAAACAAAACTATCATCATTCACATGTATTTTTTATGTAGAAAAACCAAGAGAATTCAGAAACAAGTTACAAATTAATATGAGTTCAGCAAGCTTACTGAATTTAAGATAAAATTAGAAAAATAATATTCATTCCTATATGCCAAGTTTTAAAATGTAACTTATAAAACAGATACCATTGACAATAATAGCCCAAAAGACACTGTACCTAGGAATCAATTTAACCAAAATCTGCATGCTCTTTTTGAATGCAACTATATGACTTTATCATAAAACACTATAATATTTAATTAAGTGGAAACATGCTTTGTTCATTGATAGAATGACTTAGAAATGTAAAGATGTCAATTCTCTCATATCAATCTAAAATACAAAGCAATTCCAAACCCAATGGAGTAAGAGAAATAAGCAAACAGACCAAAAGAAGAAAATAGAAGGCCTAGAAACAAGATAAGTGACAGAAGCATGCATATTTATGGACAAATGATGAACTTTTCAATAAATAATTATAGGAAATTTATATGTTCCAACTTCTTGCCATATTAAAAAAAGTTTCAAGTAGATTAAAGATAAAAAACAGAATTTTTAATAGAAAATAAACAGTAATATTTTCATGATATCAAGTAGAAAAGAATTTCTTAAAACATTACAAGTTAATGTTAAATTTTTCCATTAATAGAAGGCACTACTTAAAAAGTGATGACAAGCCTAAATTTTTTAGAATAGATTTGAGACACACAACAAGAGCTGACATCCAGAATGTATAATAAACTCACACAAATCTAAAGAAAAGAAAAATAACTGGGCAATAAAAATGAGCAAAAGAGACAAGTGGGCGTTCAATCCTATTAAAAAAATTATAAAATTGTTAATTGAATCCATGAGAAACCATTTTTCATTAAAATACTTGATGACAGTCAGTGTTAGCAAGGATCAGGAGCAATAGATATTAGTACAAACTGTTGCTGGGAGTATAAATTAATACAACTTCTTTTGAGAGAAATTCTGTGGTATCTAGTAAAAGTTAAAAATGCACATGCCATATTGCTAGATTAATTGAAGTTCAATTAGTTGTGTCTTTCTCTTTTAGTTCAGATATATTTTCACTCCTTAGTTAGTTACAACATCTCCTGTCTCCTCCTGATTCTCAACTGATCATGTTGCTTATCTCAGTGAGAAAATGAAAGCAATCAGCAGAGTTTGTTCGTTTTCTCACCACCAAACCCACCAGCTACTAGCACTGTTGCCTATACTTACAAAAGATGAACTGTCATTTCTTTTCCAAGGTCTGACATATAGAAAGTACTTTATAAACATTTGTAGAGTGAATAAAAGAATGACAAAATTAAGATAATGTATGATTCAATGTTTCAATATGTATTACCAACATTACTAGTCATTAGGGCAATGTAAATCAAAACCTCAATAAAATACTACTTTACACCCAGGAGGATGGCTATAATTTAAGACAGACAACAAGTGTTAACAAGGATATGGAGATATTTGAACCCTCATACTTGCTGGTTGGAATGTAAAATGGTGCTGCCACTGTGCAAAATAGTTTGACAGTTCCTCAAAAAGTTAAGTATAGAGTTAGCATATGTTCCAGCATTTTCATTCCCTACATATATGCCCAAGAGAAATTTAAAAAACATGTCCACACAAAAACTTATACATGAATGTTCATAGAAACATTATTCTTAATAGCTGAAAAGCGGAAACAACTCCAGTGTCCACAAATTGATGAATGAATAAACAAAGTGTGGTATATCCATACAACAGAATATTATTCAGCAATAAAAAGAAATGAAGTACTGATATATGCTACAACACTAATGAACCTTGAAAACTTTATGCTAAGTGAAAGAAGACAGTCACAAAATACCACATATTTTATGACTGCATTGATATGAAATTTCCAGTATAGGCAAATCTAAAGAGACAGAAAGTAAATTAGTGGTTGTCTTAGGCTAAGGGGTTAGGAGGAATGGGGAATAGACATGAGGTTTCTTTTGGGGATGATGAAAATGTTCTAAATTTAGGTTGAAGTAATGGTTACACAACTCTCTGAATATACTAAAACCCACTAAACTGTACACTCTAAAAGGGTAGATTTTATTATGTGAATTTTATCTCAATAAAGTTGTTAAAATAATATATATTAAACTCATTTTCAGATTTTCCCCTTTTATGGTGGAGTACACAGTATATAGTGCTAGGGAAAAGCATGGATTTGGAATCAGACAGATAAAGAATCAGAAGCTAGCAGGGGAGTATTTATTCCATCTCCACTAATACTAATTCTAAGACTTTCAGCAAATCACTTAATCATTCTAGCTTCAGTTTCCTTATTTGTAAAACAGGAAAAGCATAACCACTTCATTGGACTGGTACAAGAACTAAATTCAATAACATGTCAAAAACACCTAGCATATCTGTTAACCCTAAGAGGTGTTCAATATTATCTCTCCTCCTTTCCTTCACTATCTTCTGCACCCTCCTACCCATGATCTAAAATTTTTACTCTTTATTATGGAAATTTTCACGCTAATACAAAAGTAGAAGGAAGAGTAAAGCAAACCCCTCTGTACCCACACACATTTTCCTCAATTATCAACTCATGGATAAACTCACTTCACCCTTATCTCCACCCACATCACCCCTCTCTCTGCCCAGATCATTTCGAAGTAAATTCCATTCACTATGTATCATATCATTTGTAAATAGTCCAGTATGTAATCTCTAAAAAGTAAGAATGCTTTTTTTGTAAACACATACAGTACCATTACCACACCTAAATATAAAGTAAGAATATTTCTGATATCAAACATCTAATTAGTTATCAAATTTACCTGATTATCTCAGGGAATTATCTCAGTTGGCACACATCAGACTCTAAGCAAGACTTGGTAGGTTGTGACTGATCAACAGTCTTTTATGCCTCTTTTAATCTATGTATTCTCTTCCTCTGTCTCATTTTCTGTCTTGCAATTTTGCTGTCGCTGTTGTTCAGAAAACCCAAGTTGTTTGTCCTGTGAGTTTTCCAGAGTCTGGTTTTTCCCTTTGCATCCCTGTGATGTGGCTTAAAATGTTCCTCTGCCCTTTGCACTTTCTGTAAATTAGTAGTTAGTTCAGGATAAAGTTTTTTTGTTGTAGTTTTTGTTTTTGCCAATACTGCTTCAGAGAGAATGGTTAGTTTCATCTGGAGGCACAGACCATCCCCTTGACTCTTCTTTAGTGATTTTGGCAGCATTGATATTACTGCTTAGATCCATTAATTCACTAGGAATTGATAAATGGTAATTGTCTAATTTTATAATTCCATATTCACTTATTTGCTGGAATACTTCTGGAAAGAGAAACTTCCTGTCATCAAATATTTGGTTACTCTGAAGTACGATTTAAATGGGAAAGGAAGATTAAAAGTTTCATTCTTTCCCTTTAATTTTACCAGTTTTTTAAAATGTAATTTTGGTCCCCTAGCACCTGCTAAAAACATTAATAATTCTTTGGATGAACACATGGATTTTAAAGTATTAGGTATGATTCACTGCATTGCAGTTATTGTTCATATTCATGTTCAAATTTTCGTAACTCTTTCCAGAAGAAGACTACTTAAGCCGGCTCCTGAGCTCCTCTGACACCATCCTAGTGGTCCTCCATAGTTCTTACCTCTGGCATGGTAAGATATTTTAGGCTCATTTTGTACACTTTCTGCTCCTGACCTGGACCTGGAAGCAACCATTATTTCAAGGGATTATGATTCTTTTTAGTTGGAAATATATTTTAAGACTAGAATCTGAACACACGGGGTACTCACTGTTTTGGGGTTGGTAATAGTGGACAGGTCTAAGAAATACCTATGTTTTAAACTGAAATAATTCAGGCTTACAGAAAAGTTGAGGAAAAAAAAAAAGAGAATTCCTATATACCCTTCACCCAGATTGCCAAAATATTGTTAACGGGATAAGGTCAACGTTGTTAGTTGACATTTTGCTTTATCATACATATTTATACACACACACACTCATAATTTCCCCAGAACCACCTGAAGGTAATTTGTAGATATGAATACTCTTTTACCCATAAATACTTCAGGGTGTACTTCCTACAAAGAAGGGTATTTTCTTATATGGCCACAGTATAATTACCAAAACCAGTAATTAATACTGATATAATACTAACAGACTAACCTTGTTTAAATTTCCCCAATTATTCAAATAATGTTGCATACCACAAAAGAAATCCTGGATCATGTATGGCATTCAATTGTCATGTGTTTATCTCCTTTAATGTGGAACAGTTTTCAGTCTTTCTCTGACATTTATGACCTTCGTGGTTTTTAAAAACAAAGACCAGTTATTTTTTAGTAGGTCCTTCAATTTGTTTTTCAAATTTTTCCACATGATTATATTCAAGTGATACATTTTTGGCAAGAATAACACAGAAGTGATGTATTCCTTTCATATCAAAAGGCACATGATGCTGATTTGTCCCAGGACTAATGACGACAACGGTGATCACTTGGTTAAGGGGGTGTCTTCCATGTTTCTCCATTGTAAAGTAGCTACTTTTCTCTCATCAATTATTAAGTACCTTCTAGAGTACTAACTGTAAGACTATGTAGATATCCTGTAATTCATCAAAATTTCATCAGCTAATTTTAACACTCTTTGCTGACCTTTGTCTTCATCAGTTACTATGAAGGTTGCCAATCTGTGATTTTCTAATTTCACCATTCTGTCTAAATTTATTTGTTGGTACTCTGAGAAAGAGCTTCTCCCTCACCTCCACTTATGTAGGTATGTAGGTATGTAGGTAGGTATATATATGTACATAGGTATATCACTATGGACTTAACGGATTTTATTTCATTCAATAGACTATAACACATTACTATCATTATTTTTAGGCTTTAATGTTCCTAGTAGGAGCTCCTGCAAGGAGGTTCCTGTGTGCTTCTAATATGTTCCATCATTCTTTGATTTCATCTGTACCTTCTGGTGCTAAATGATATCCAGACTCAAGTTGTACTTTCTCAGCTGCGAATCTAGATTCAGCCATTTTTCCAAAGAGACCTGGTTCCTTTTAATGGAGAAAAATATTCAGAAAACAATATCTGGGCTCTAGTTGAGTTTACTGCCTGTAGATAGTCTATTTTTGTTTTTAAAATAGAAAAATATTATGAGTTCTGAATAATACTTTCAATTCAAATCAGGATATAGGATTGTTACTTAAACTTATCATCTTATATCTGTATTTCCTTTCCCCTATGCCAAAAATTCTGGTTCTTAAGGATATCAATATAATTACTTCTTTGCTATATCACACAAAGCACACACAACAGTCTCTTTATAATAATATCAACAGTATCACTAATGATACAATTACTAAAAACAGTTTAAGAGCTGATGCTATTCCCTCGGGCCTTGGGTACACCCCACTAGAGAACGATCAAATGACTGTGTTTATAATGACTTGGAGTAATTCACCTCAGTGTGTTTTGCCATCAACCTGAAATACAGTTGTGCTCATTTGTTTCATTTGCTTTTGCTTCTTAGAAATCATTGTTTTAAGATTTAACCTTGTTTTTTAAAAATTCTATAAAATATTTAAATGATTCCAAAGTCTCACATAAAGTTCTAAGAAGTCAAGATTCTACTCCTATCCTCTCTACACCTTCCTCACTCCTACTCTCTATTCCTTCCCTTCTCCCATAGGTAACGTTTAAAAAGTAACTGTGCGTGTGTGTGTATTTTACAGTACGGCAGGTTCTGCCATTGTTGTTTTGGCTTTAATATAAGCAAATATGCATCTATATTTTCATTACACTTACTTAGATAATTGATAGCACACTATTAAACACACTTCTTTTCCTTGCCTTTTTTATTCAACAATATATCCTGGGGATCGCTCTATAGTTATCTACAGAGATATTCTTTCATTTTTATAGCTGTATGGTACTCTACAGTGGAAGTACTATAATTTATCTGTTATTCTTCTTTCAATGAACATTTAGTTATTTCAACTCTTTTCCTATTAAAGTAGCACAACAATATATAGTCACCCACATTGGTCTTTTTATAGTTTTGCCAGTGTGTCCTTGGAATAGACTCATAGAAGTAGGATCATTTGATCAAAGAATAACTGCATATATAATTTTTTATATATGAAGACATTGAAAGCCTGGAGCTTGAAGGATGGAAAACAGTTGGAGAAAGGGGAGGGACTGACAATGAGCAAAAATGTGGAAATAAATAAAAAATATGACTTGGAAGTACTGTAGTCTGGCTGCCTTACAGTGTTCCTTTTTTCAGCACAGCACAGACTCTGAGTAGAGAAAAAGAGGAAAATAAAGCATAAGATATAGATTTGAAAGACAAAATGGAAACTGTTAATTCTAGTCTTAGAAATTTGGACTTAATTTGTGAAGTAGCAGTGAGTCATGGAAAATTTTTTAGCAGGATTCCCTAGGTAGGGTTCCCTAAAACCACAGGCTAACCAAGTGATTTACTGATGGGGGTCTCTTTAAGTGAAACCTGTAAGAGACTGAAGGAAGCAGGAGAAGATGGGAAGAAGCTAGGCAAAGAGATGGGTTCAGCTAAAGTCTACTCTCAGCCTATCCCATAAGGAGCTCTGTAATGTAAATGACAACTCAGAGCCTTATTTTACTCAGTCATTGGCTGATGGTGAACCCAGGTATCTCTGGGCAGGATGGCTCCCACTGAGTTGAAACCATCCTCTGCAGAAGGGTGAGTCCATAAGCACCCCACATTCACAGGAGTTGAAGGATGGGTCACACTGCCCTACTGAAAGGTAACTGAGCAGGAACCAGCCAGGCCTACTATATGGCATTTTGAAGGGTGAATTAGAATGGCAGGAGCCTGAAGAATTAGATAAAGGTATGAAAGGCAATACCATCTGAACTTGGATAATGGCTGTGTAGGCAAAATAATGGCTTCCCAAATATGTCCACATCCTAATCCTCAAACCTCTAAATATGTTACATGACATGGCAAAAGGGGCTTTGCATGATTAAGGTTAAAGATGCTAAGATGAGATTATCCAGATGAGCTGGGTGGCCCCAAACTAATCACGGGACTTCATACACGTGGACCGCTTTTCCGGGATGCAGTTAGAGAGAAATGAGACACTGCGGCTAGTTTTGAAGATGTAGAAAAGGGACCACGCACCAGGAATGCAGCAGCCTTTAGAAAGTGGAGAAGGCAAGGTAACACCTTTCTCCTAGAACTTCAGGAAGGAATGAAGCCCTATTACACCTGATTTTAACCCAGGAAGACACATGGTTTAACTTCTAAACTACAGAACTGTATGATAATAAATTTGTACTGTTTCAATTTGTTACAACAGCAGTAGAAAACCAATACGATGGCTAAGAAAAGGGAAAGGAAAAGACTAATGAATAAGACATTTATTGAAGTCTCACAATTTTTTAAAAAAGCCTTAAAGATAACATTAGCTTCTGTTTTATTTTTCCATATTAAGTAGAATAATTCTTATTTACCTTTATCAGAATTCATAAAATAACTTTAAAAGTCACAGAAAAAATAACTTCAGTGAAATTATAAATGAATTAGAATATGACAGTAAAAGATCAGTATTTTATAAAGGTTAAGAAAAACAGGCCTTTAGTGAACCACCAAAATTGTTAATGGAAGATTAAAAGGAAGCTGTATTGATTTTTATTACTATATTAAAGACACAGGTGTCAGCTCAACACCCATCGTAAATCATTCTTTTTTTAAAATAAATTTAATTTTTTTATACAGCAGGTTCTTATTACTCATCCATTTTATACACATCAGGGTATACATGTCAATCCCAATCGCCCAATTCACCACACCACCACCACTTCCCCCGCGGCTTTCCCCCCTTGGTGTCCATACGTTTGTTCTCTACATCTGTGTCTCTATTTCTGCCCTGCAAACCGGTTCATCCGTACCATTTTTCTAGATTCCACAAATATGTGTTAATATACAATATTTGTTTTTCTCTTTCTAACTTACTTCACTCTGTATGACAGTCTCTAGATCCATTCACGTCTCTACAAATGACCCAATTTTGTTCCTTTTTGTGGCTGAGTAATATTCCGTTGTATATATGTACCACATCTTCTTTATCCATTCATCTGTCGATGGGCATTTCGGTTGCTTCCATGACCTGGCTATAGTAAACAGTGTTGCAGTGAACACTGGGGTGCATGTGTCTTTTTGAATTATGGTTTTCTCTGGGTATATGCCCAATAGTGGGATTGCTGGGTCATATGGTAATTCTATTTTTACTTTTTTAAGGAACCTCCATACTGCTCTCCATAGTAGCTGTATCAATTTACATTCCCACCAACAGTGCAAGAGGGTTCCCTTTTCTCCACACCCTCTCCAGCATTTGTTGTTTGTAGATTTTCTGATGATGTCCATTCTAACTGGTGTGAGGTGATACCTCATTGTAGTTTTGATTTGCATTTCTCTAATAATTAGTGATGTTGAGCAGCTTTTCATGTACCTCTTGGCCATCTCTATGTCTTCTTTGGAGAAATGTCTATTTAGGTCTTCTGCCCATTTTTTTTTTTTTTTTTTTTAATCTGCCCATTTTTTGATTGGGCTGTTGGTTTTTTTAATATTGAGTTGCATGAGCTGTTTATATATTTTGGAGATTAATCCTTTGTCCGCTGATTCATTTGCAAATTTTTTCTCCCATTCTGAGGGTTGTCTTTTCATCTTGTTTATAGTTTCCTTTGCTGTGCAAAAGCTTTGAAGTTTCATTAGGTCCCATTTGTTTATTTTTGTTTTTATTTCCATTACTCTAGGAGGTGGGTCAAAAAAGATCTTGCTGTGATTTATGTCAAAAAGTGTTCTTCCTATGTTTTCCTCTAAGAGTTTTTAAATCATTCTTTTTGACTATTGTTTTAGCACCAGCCTGAGATTCACATTTTCTTAGCGAGAAAAATGCAAGACTGTGAGCTTCAAGGTCAGCAGAGGGCGCCATGGGGCAGGCTCTCCCTCTCCCCCAAGGGGCAGCCAAAGGATGGTGGTTTTGGCTCTGGAAGCCTGTGCGTCCTCTGTATAACTTTGTACTCCTGAATATCAGATGTGAGAGTGGGAACAATTTTTTTGCACTGACATAGTTTTTTTCAATAAAAGCTTATTTATGACAATAGTTGGCATCTTCCTATTGAAAAATAATAAATATGTAATAAATTTCAGCAATTTCCACGAAGTCTTCAAAAATGGGAACATTAGGTAAGTAGTGAAAATCTGCAGTTTATGCAACTTAGTTAAATGGAAAATCCCCTGAGCTAGTGCTTAGAAGAGAGGAGGTGAGGGGGGGGAGGATGTATCCTAAGGATGATATTTAACCAAGTGTCAAGGCTTCCACATTTTTATCCAATGAAGGTGAAATCCATTTTCAGTTCAAAGAACAATTAGTATGTCCTTTAGCTCACCAGAAAAAAGGCTGATGTAGAAACCAACCAGGCTGCAAGTCAGAGCCCAGGAAAAAAAGGGAAGGACAAGGGCCAAGCAGTCACACAAGCTAATTTATGGCTCAGGCAGCCAGCGCTTTGCAGAATATACTGGAAGGAGCAAAAAAATGAATCCAGAAATAGTGATAATTATGTCTTTGTACTTAGAATGAACACAAAAAATAAATACAAGACAGGGATTATTAAAATTCTGCAAATTATAAGGAAAGTCACGGTATAAGGAGGAGACGAGCTGGGGCAAAGACAATGATGGACAGAGGAGGACCAGAAGAGTAGGACGAAGCTGGGAGATCTCACCTGCCACTCACTCTACTTGCTATGCTATACAGTCAAGATCTGGTTTTGCACATAGTACAGACTGAAATTTAAATAATTGAAAAATATTAGGATGGTTTATCAATTCATATTTAAAAGTACATTCATAAATTTCATTTATTTAGTGAATCAGAAATGTATTTTTTGGTACAAAATTCAAAAGGTATAGTCCTATTTGGAATAGAAGGATACTAACTTTATTGCTTTTGTAAATTATAAGTATTACCTTATAGTTTATTATTTTTAAATGTCATGATTTATATAATCCCATTTTTTGCACTATACTTTCTATCATTTTCTTTCTACCCATATATCTAGGCACCAAGCCAAATTTCAATACGTTTTCTCTTTAGAGAGACATCTGGACCAATGCTCACCAAATACTGATGGCTATTTCTAGGTGCTTCTCTTTTTTCCAATCTGATGTCAGATTTTTTTTCATCCACAATAGACTGAATGCAGAAGCAGATATGAAAATCTAAAATTTTCAATTAAACCAGACAGTAAAGAGATTTTCAAAACTGTAAACAATGCCACTTTCTCACAAATATCTTGTTTTGGAAAATAAAGTATTTTTCATAAAAATGTTATTTTTGTTAATGTAATGGTTTTATCAGTGCTGTTTTTAAAATGAATAAACACGTAAAATTTTTATTAGTTTTAAATTCTAACATGGCAAATATTTTTTTTTTTTTTTTTTTTTTTTTTTAGAATGCCTTAAAATTTTTATTTTCATTTTTAAAAATAAATGAAATCTACTCTAGATTTCATATTGTTTTAGAAGTATAGCACTTTCCCACTTTGAATTACTTAAGACCTAACACAGTTTTTAACACAATTAAAACATCTGTCCATCAGCTAGAAAGAATAACATAATGAGAAAAATCATAGGATATCATAATAGAAAAGAATTTCCCCCAAATATAAATTAATATATACCCCTCTAAAATTGTTAAATAATACAAAACAGTTTCAAGAAAAAAGTAAAAAAACAAAAACAAAAAACCACGTGCAATTCCTCTTTGCAGAGATAACCACTCTGAACAGTGGACGGACACACACACACACTCCTGTGAACATGGAATCGGGCTCCATACGCTGCTGTGGAAACTCTTTTATCACTCAACAGGTTTTTTCGTGGTTAGATAGTGTTCCATTGCAATGTGGATATCCTACATTTAACTGTCCCTACTGATTGACATTTAAGTTGTTCACAACCTTTCACTATAACAACGTCATATAATTAGTCTAGTACAGATCTTTGCAAAATGCCAGTTATATAGTAGTTGTGTTAGTTGGAAATATCTTTATTTTGCCTTTTTATTATTGAAATGTATTTGAATTAATTATTTTTACTGTTGAAATTTTCAAACCACACAACATGCATAGTATAAAAAACCTCTCAGTACCTATCACCCTGCTTCAACAATTATTAATATTTTACCACTCTGTTTCATCTATTTCTCACAGATACACTTTTTTTCCTATACTATTTTAAAGCAAATTCAATATGTCGTATAGTTTTATCCATAAATACTTTAGTGTGTATCTCTTACAGATAAGGTATAGCATATTTTTAAAGAAAAAAAAGAATGTGTATATATGCATTAAATTTTGGGGGTCTACCATATCTTCATTGATTCACTAACTTTCATTTTAGTGTAAATATGCAAACTAACAGGAAGCCCTCAATAAAAATAAAATCTATTTCACAGAAGAACTAGAGCCTTCAATCATATAATCAAAATATTGGAGGGAGATTTATTTGTTCAGCCTTATTTATTAAGCCAATGCTATGTGCCAGGTAATAGGTTATACACTGGGTTACTGAAATAAGACTGCAATCAGCCATGTGGTCTATTCTCCAGCAAACCCATTCTGGGTGCCTGGCAAAGACATAGGAGTATAAGTGTATTGAAACAAATGTCAACAATGATATTTGGTCCATATTACAAATAAATTATCAAATATATAAAAAGAGGGAAACAGAAATGGAGCTTCTCTCCTAACATGGCAAATATTGATAAATGAAACCTATATAAATTAAAGCTTTTGGGGTCCTCTACATAATTTTTAGGAGTATAAAGGGGTCCTAAGACCAAAAAAATGAGAACTTCTATTTCAGTGACTCCTAAATGTATAACTCTAAATCAAATCTCATTCATGAGCAAGAACTCATATAAATATGTTTCATAGACAACTCAAACTGAACAATTCAAAAGAGAAATCCTGATGCTATCCCAACCTGCCAAATTTGCTATTTCCCCAGATTTTCCAATTCTGTTAAATGGCACCACAATTCACCTACTTGCTCATCCCCCAAACCTAGGAATCATCACTGACTGATTTCTTCTACAACTGATCTATTAGCAAGTTCCACTGACATTACTGTTAAAATATATTCCTAATCATATCACTTCTCACCACCTTAACAACTATCACCCCAGTCCAAGGCACCATGATATTCCCTTGGCATCTTGGAATTAAAAAAAAAATCTTACTGAGTAAGGTTTCTAAAGGGTAGCTATAAAAAAGTACAAGTGTCTTCCATATCACCATCATCATCATCATCATCATCATCTAGATACAGGCAGAATCCTAATAGTTTATATTAGTTTTCATTTTTAATATAGTGATTCAGTGATTACAGTGATTCAGCTTTCTCTAACCAAATTCTAAAATTCTCAACTCAAAAGAACAGGTGATATTATATATTTCATGCAATAACTTTCTTAAAAGAAAGCATATAACTTTGAAAGTTTTAAAATGTTAGCACCAAACAAATTATACTTGAACACTTTGTTTCAGAAACTCTTTCATTTAGACAATGGATTAAAATGTAAGTTCTATGTTTTATTTTCATTAGATGGTTCAACGTACCTTATCGAGTTCATCTGAAATTGCAATACCTGGGATTCAAGAGAGAGAGAAATAAAAAAGTTTTAGAAGCAATCCTTAATAACCCAATCTTAAAAACAAAAATGAAAGTTCCAATTTGTAGAACTAGTGCATTTTCCATTCTATTTTTTCTTTTGAAGAGTGCTTCAAAATAATGTGATACCACCCTTTCTACCAATGAAAACAAATTAGAAATTTAAGTCAACTATAACAGTGTGAACTGCTGAAACAATGCAAATGATGCAACAAAAACAAACCAAATACCAAACAAAACAGGTACCTGCAAGCCTACCAGCTTGTAGGCTACTAAATGCAGAGCAAACTTGCAAAGACAACTGTAGAGATGTTGTCTTTATGTGATAATGACAATCAAGTGCAACTTAGCCTGTTACAATTTTGTTCTTTTTTAAGAACTGATTTGGATTCCTAGAGTGATAAAATATTAAGGCAGAAAGGTGGTTGTAGATCATGTATTTTAATTCCCTTATTCTCCAGATGAGGACACAGAATAGAGAACTGAAGGAATTTGTCCCACATTCCCTTAGATCAACAGCTTCTTGAGCCAATGGATAAAGATTCCTCCTCACAAGCTCCCCTTCTCCCATCTACACACTCCCCAATGCACATCAGTCCAATTTCTGTCTTTACCATTCTTCCAAAACTGTTCTAAGTTAGTTATGTAAAAAGTTTTAGTCCTTAATTTATTTCTCTGTGATGAGAGACTCTGTTAACCCCACTCTCTTTCTTGAAATGCTACCCTACCTTTTCTATTCTCCTTTGTCTCCTTCACAGGAATACTCTTCTCTGGGGGGAGGGAGTCCTTTCCTGAAATGCCAAGGGTACACTTCCCTTGGTAACCTAACCCATACCACTGACATTTTTATTCCTCTATATGGTGATGACCAGCAAATCTTTATCACCAGCACAGTCTTTCTTCCGAGCCAGTTGCTGAATCCCTGTGGGCATTTCAGTCGTAACACATCAGGCTAAAGACATCCCCCTCCCATTGTCTCACTTCCCCTTCTGTTTGAATGATGTTGTGCCTATGGCTGCACACAGGCACTGTGGCCAGGCATTGGAGCAGGTGCGGCCAGCCCTCAGGTTCAGGACATAGGACAGAGGGAAGCTGGTGTCAAACCCCAGTGTTTTTTTGTTTTTTTTTTTATGTTGCCATGAGAATCTAGAGGGCAGGTCTTCACAAAAGCCGTGAAGGCTCCCTTCCTGCCCAGTGTTAGGAGACAGGGATGTTGACAGCCCCTCTCGCACTGCAGCCTCTAGCACTTGCTCAGTCTCTCTCTGCCTTAGCACTTTGTTCACCGTCCTGCGTCAGGGCACTGAGCTCTATCTTCCCTTTCCTGAGAAAGTATGTGGGCTGAAGGTGGTTTCATTTTTTTGTTGCTTTTTAATTGTATATCCTTTTGTATGACAAAAACTATATTTTGCACTTAACCAGATATATTTTTCACCCCAGTTGGGGGGTATTCTTTGTAAAAAATAAACAAATGAAATAAAATAAAGGTTTTTTTAATGGCAAAAAGTTTGTTTTCTTGTCTCTGAGATGGTGTTGAAGAAGTTATTAGAAAGAAAATGTGTCCAAAAGAGTGTTCCCTCTACTTCACAATTCACATGGTTGAAAACCCTGTAGAGAAACCATTTCCTATTGACCGTAATGAATACAGTCAGAATGTGGGTTGGTGGGGTGAAGAGGGAAGGAATTTGAGCTGCATTGTCTTTTGTCCAATTCACCAAAGAACTGTAGTGGGGTCCTCTGGGGGTCCAAGCTAGTTTTCTACATCTACAGTTAATCATTACTAAATTCCTTCAACTTTGGAGCGCATGAGGCTTTTTTTGATTTTTGTTTTGTTTAATGAGCTCTTGAAATACAGGGAAATGAAGTTTGTGAGGGGATTTGGAAGGAAAGGGTTATGGGTCTCTTTCATAATTTGGTTTCATCATGGAGTTTCTTCCAGTATAAGCCTGGTTTATATGCAGGAAGACATAAGACAGGACTTAAGGATTTAGAGTTATGACCATCAAGTTATTTGAAGGCAGCTACCGTTTTTTAACTCCGCAGCTCCCATTACAGTTCATATCCAAGCACATGATCATAACCCAGTAAATGTTTGCTGAATATTCAAACCAACCCTCATTCCTTAGGATATGCTTCAGCAGTTTGTTACTTCCTTGTAGAGTAGTAACAACAAACTGATGGCACAATTCCACCTCTAATTGAAATGATTTTTATTATTCCTAAAGGAGTGACTAGTGATGAGAAACCCTGAGATGGCAGAGGTTAGCATACTTTCTGATTTCTGGTTCATTTAAACCTTTGCAGACAAATCTAGTCCTAGCCCTTATTTGGGGGTTGGCTTTTCTACAGACCTCCACATAGTAATTCCAAACCTCAGGCTCCTGGAAGTTCATAAAATCAATGTAAATTGAACAGAAAGTAGGACTGGAAAAGATTCTTTTCCACTTCAATCTTTGTCTGAATCTATCTTTCATTCTCAGCAGCTCTTTTGCTCTCTCCTGGCTGTCTCTGTCTGTTTTTCTTTACCAAGGTGTCAGTCTCTAGCTCTGCTGTCATGGTGACTATCACCTTCCTGGGCCAAGAGACAAGGAAAATTCTAAAGTTTGAAGTCCAAGGAAACACAGAAAATAAGAACAGACTGAAGCCAACGTTCAGCAGACTCTAAAGCACAAGAAAGAATGAACTGGGTTGGAAGAGAAAATCTGAAAGTAGTCTCAAGAAAATGAACCTGAGTAAAGATCCCCTCTCTGCTTAGGTACGGAATGTCTGTGGAGGATACTTTACCAGTTGCTATATCATCTCAGTCCGCTAAACTAGTAAATTAATCACACACAAAGCAGAAAAAATACTATGCCCTACTTCATCTCAATAAATGGCACCATTCTTCCCCTTGTAGATAAAACTAGAAACACAGGTGTATTCAAGATGAATTTTTCATAACAATATTCTATAAAATTCTTCTTTGGTAAAAGTTGTTGGTAATTAAGAATTTTTATGTGTCACTACACTAAAACAGAGTCCGGCCATGACTCTGGGGGTTCGGGGTGACCTAAGCTTAACAATTATTCAAGAACTTGCTGTATTATGAAGGTACCTGCTTCAACAATTCAGGGAGAGAAGGCTTCATGAAGGTAGCATTGCAGCTGGGCGGCATCACTACTGAGGGAGTGCGGTAAAGAACTCTGAGATATTCTAATAAGTCTGCAGTAGGGAGTACATGTGAGACACACAGATCCCACAGCTTTCTGAGCAATGATAAACATTTCTAGAGGTCTAACATATCACACATTTATGAATATTTGGGTTTAAAAAATATATGAAATGACTCAGGGTCACCTGGAATAACTCAGATTTCAAGATAATGTAGGAATTTTATACAGTACCAAATGGTTTATGTAAACATATTATTCCAGTTTATAGAAGCCGAATATATATTTCAAGTGCTTATATTTACACTGATACAATATTACAAAAATGTTCCTTTCCAGTATGATTTCAAGATTAGAACTGAATATATTGTTCAAAAATAAATATTTAAGACTTACTCTATTTTAAAAGACAGAAAGGGAGAGTAGATACATAAAACAAAATTTTCTTTCTCATCCAAAATCATAAAAATTAGATATCTGGAATTAAATAACCCATTACTCAATTGTCTGAGATTTTTAAAACTCCCTTGATTATCTTTAACTTTCTGCATTAATGCCCTTGGCCCTGCAAAAAGAGTTTCCTCACTCAGTTTTTAGAAAGTTATCAGTTGGTCTTTAAATTTCTTTTACACCTCAGACTTATGAATCCATTATTCATAAAGATGGCAGCAATACTTCACCTATCTAGAGTGTAGTCAAGAACTTGCAAGTTAAGTAAGTCAAAAGGCCTTAATGACCTTGAATGGTCAAAAAGCATGTCACACAGAACCTGCACCTCACTTGTGAGCTAGCTCCCTACCTCCTCTGTTCACTGTCCGTTTTAGCAAGTATCAGGAGCTGTTTTGCAGGGCCAAGAAATGTTACCAATGGAAAATTAAGATGAAGAAAAAGGTTGCTATGAAGACATATTAAAGTATAAGAAGCGATGAGTCCCAGAATAAAGCTCAAACTAACTAAATGGGGAACTTGGTTTGGGGAAGAAATTATGTCTCTAATTGTTCTAAATGTCTGGTCTTACATATTTTTTCAGATACCTATTATTATATTTTCTTAACATTTATATATTTTGATGATTTTTACCTAAGAATTTCTCTAAATAAATACTATATATTGTATAATTCTTTAGGCTCTCTATTATCCATGTCAAATTGCCTAGGATATTTTTCACTTTTTGTATTTCGATTTTAATCAAAGCTTAACCTGATTAAAAGCCATTGAAAGAATATTAAAGAACCGCTTCTTTACAGAAGCAGGAAGCTCTAATGAGAACCATTCATACTGAGTAGCCAGGATATTTCTCCCAGCGCCAAGCAGAACATTCACAGCTATTCCCTGAGATGAGATTAACAACTTTTAGGCACTTCATTAACTCTCAAAATCCATCATATTTTAAGGTATATTTTTAAATTTTATAGAAGCTGAGGAGCAGTGGGGAACAGAATATGCGAGAGAAAATACAGTGGGTTGCTACAATATGTTGTAAGGAAAGAAGGCCCAGGATTTGATTATGGGACTCTTGATGCATACTGGATCACATGGTCTTCCTAAAAGCCCAAGTGAGATCTTACAGGAGACACTGTCCTTTCAGAGTAGCCAAAGAGGCTTGGCTTAGGGCAGCAATGGTGTCCCAGATAGAAGTGGGATTCTTGGAAATGAACAGGGGGAAATGAGTTCCTTCAGAAATTAAGCTTCTCTTCTAGATAAAGAGGCAAGGGCTCCCACAGGCATATCAGAGGTTGGTTCCTGATTCTGCTGTACTGCAAAACCTATCTGGATACTTTCATTTGTGTCCTTCAACTTATGGGCCTTTCCATTTATTCCAACCCTCAAAGAGGTCTCAGTGGTATCAGGAATTTCTTCCAAAACAGTTCTCACATTCCGAGCTGTCCTAGATCAAGTAAACAGGAGCCACCTGCCCCACCAAGATTTCCATTTTCCCAGGCATCAGGCTAGCCCTAGAGTTAGAATCAGGTTGTAGCTAAGAGAAATGAAAGTAGCAAATTTTCACGATTCTTTACAGCTTAGTCAATGTAATCCATTTCATGAGAGTAGATCAGAAAATTCATATGGTATAAACTGGAAGTAGCTATTTTCCAAAGTCTGACTCCCTATTGGAAAAAATCCCAATGATATCAGAATGTAAAGACACATTACCCCGATTCTTCCTTTTGCCAAAAGCCTGTTTTATTTCATTTGGTCAAACCGATACATATTTATCACAGGACAAAATAGAAAATATAATAAAGGGAAAAGGAAAACAAGTCTCCACTCATAAATAATGATAACAGTTTCCTGTGAATTCTTCCAAATAATTTTTTGAGCGTATATAGGCATACGTACAAATGCTGTATGCCTCTATATGCATATATAGAACAAAATTAAAGGCAAACATACTATTTTGTTATCAGCTTTTTGTAGAAAACTATATTTTTATATTAGTAAATATTTTCTACAGTATCATTTTTAATGACTATAAAGTATACCATTGTGTGAATGTACCATGATTTCTTTATCCATTTTTCTTTCTCTAATAAAAGGTACTTAATTTCCAGCTTTTCCTATTATGAATCCCATTACGGGAAACAATGGAGGCACAGCTTGGAGACGGCTGCACACACAATGAATACGTTTCCCATCTTTTTTTTTTTAACCAAGTTATCTGCCACTTCGGACAGCTAGATTTTCTGAAATATTTTCTCGCCTTGATTTTTTGAAAGCATTCTACCTTGGTTTTCACCCTACCTGTCCGAAAATTCCTTTTCAGTGTCAACTAGATCACTTTGCTACCTGTATCTCAAATGTCGATGGTATGTGTTTGGGGGAGGGCTCTTTTCCCCTATATACTAAAGATTCCTGTATCTATATCCCTAATCAAATTTCTTCTCCAAATAGGCAATTTACACACACACACACACACACACACACACACACACACACTTGACTGCTGGGAACAGAGGAGGGCTATCCACACCATTGGGATGTACCAAAGGTGTTCGAAACAACATTCCTCCTCCACCCTCAAACCCTCTTGAATTCCTAGCTGAGGCACAGGCAGCACCCAGCCACCTTGATTATAAACAAAACCAAACAATAAAACAATCTAAGCACATCATTCTCTCTTTATCCTCACACCTCTTTCATATAAACGAGCCTTAACCATATAATCTTCTACACTTCTTTTTTTTTTTTTAATATTAATTAATTTATTTATTTATGGCTGTGTTGGGTCTTCGTTTCCGTGCGAGGGCTTTCTCCAGTTGTGGCAAGCGGGGGCCACTCTTCATCGCGGTGCGCGGGCCTCTCACCATCGCGGCCTCTCTTGTTGCGGAGCACAGGCTCCAGACGCGCAGGCTCAGTAGTTGTGGCTCACGGGCCTAGTTGCTCCGCGGCATGTGGGATCCTCCCAGACCAGGGCTCGAACCCGTGTCCCCTGCGTTGGCAGGCAGACTCTCAACCACTGCGCCACCAGGGAAGCCCTTCTACGCTTCTTAAACCAGCGGTCCCCAATCTTTTTGCACCAGGGACTGGTTTCATGGAAGAATCTGTCCACGGACGCGGGGGGCGGGCGGGGATGGTCAGGCGGTAATGCTAGCGCCGGGGGGGGGCGGCAGATGGAGCTTCGCTCGCTCGCCCGCCGCTCACCTCCTGCCGTGCAGCCTGACTGCCAACAGGCCGCGGCCCGGCACCAGTGCCTGCCGTACACCGTTCCCTCGTTTCTATCCCACAGCTACCGCGCTATTTCAGGCTCTCTTCATCTGGTTTTTGCCCTGAGACATGAACCGTATCAATTCCATCTTCCACGGGGCACCAGAGTGATCGTGCAAACACACAGGATCATCTGCACCCCCTGACTCCCCTGCCACCTAGACTTCCACCTTCGTTGACTTTATTACTCACTTCATCCTTAATGCATCAACAATACAAAATTTTCTTCTTTCTCTGAGATTTTTCTGTGAATTTTCTTCCTTCTTTTTACACACATGCTTTTCTGCCAGGAACCTCCCACTTCATGACACATCTTCACTCTCCTTTTACCTTAGCTTTATCTTTTTATCCTTATAGACTCTACTCAGATATATTCTTCACCACGTTGGCCCTAAACCTCCTTGTTGAAGGCTCCCACAAGTCTCCTTACAAGGCTTTGAAATTCTGCTTTTCACAACTATCTCTCCTACTGAAAGGTAAACTTGAGGTCTGCATGCAATGAACAAACAATTACCACATCATCTGCTTCCATTTTCACTCATAGGCTATTATTCTCTAACTCCTCAGGCTGTTTGTCAGAAAAGACTTTTGGGGGATGTTCAGGATTGCTGAACTAAAAAAAGTCATCTGTTATTTTTTTCTTGGCTGAGTCCAGATGGCTATTATCAGTCACAGAGCATAAACATCTGTCCTCTGTTCTCCCAACAGCTGGGCTTTTTTCCTCGGAAAAGCTCCAGCCGGTGTTTCACATGAACTACAATCTGTAGACCAATGTCTAAATGGACTAAAGATACTCATCCTATCATTGCCTTCCTTCACAGAAAACTGCCAAAAGCAGCAAGAGCCTTAGGCTCAGAAAAGCCTTGGGCTCCTACTTGCTTACCTGGCTGTTTAATTTAATAGACAGGCACAGTTAAAGCCAAAGATCTCAGCAAACAAATCAAATATATAAAAACCAAAACCTATGTAATATGACATCAAAGGCCCACACTTAGAGAAGCAGGAGGTAGATCTGCAGTGAAGAAAGAGTAAGGGAGGGGTCACAGAGAAGACGGACCAGAAAGAAATGGAAGCAGAGGGGGCACTCGCCCAGCGAATTGTGACTGAATTATGCGCTGATCACTGCGCTACATGCTGGAGAGTCCAGGTGCCCCTGGACTCCCCGCAGCTCAGAGTTCAGAGGGCTGTGAAAGCAGATCACAGCGTTTAAGCGCGTACAGAGAAAAGCATGGAAGCGCAAAAGGAGGGGTACCAGATCCATTCCACAGGAAGACAGCAGCACTAAATCATCAAGTGGCATTCGAGCTGAGGCTAAAGAGAGGAGCAGAAATTAGCTTGGGGCAAGTGGGGGTGTGATTTCAGGGTACAGACACAGCGTAAGCAAATACATGAAATGGGGAAACATCAGTGAGTGTGAAAAACTTCCCTGTTACTGGTGCGCAAGTGGCCTGATGATGAGTCATGAGAGGTGCTACTGGACACATGACTAAGGGTCAGAGCATGGAGCACCTTCTATGAGGTTTTAAGGAGCCCTTGAATGTCTGCAACAAGTGGTGTCAGGTCTTCACTCTAGATCCCATCTCACTGACTGCAGTGAGGGCTGTTTGGAGATACAGAGAAACAAGAGTGCGGACAGGAATGGTTATTCATGCTTCAAACTATTTCCGCATTTCTCCTGGCCTCACAGGCTAGACTACATTCCCCAGCCCCCCTTGCAGTCAGCTGTAGAATGCGGGTGATGTAACGTGAGCACTTCCGCCTCTAGGCATTAGAAACCACCCCCATAATCCTCTATTGTCTCCTTCTGCTTTCAGGACCCTTGGATCAGGTGCTAAAGATAGTAGAATAACAGGATAGAACTGTCTGCAACCCTGGAACACTATATGGAGTGACTAAATACTTATACTGTATTAAGCCACAGAGATTTTGGCCATAAGACTCGCCTAACTTAAGGTCATGGTAATCCCTCCAGCCACAAGCTCAATATGAGCAGGGACTGCACCTGTTTTTTCTGTCATGGGGCAGGAATGAAATGAAACAAAATGGAACATGTTAAATGGATAAACCAATGGTCTGGTCAGTGGTGCTGAGTGTGAATTAGAGGGTGCTAATGTGGCAGAGAAGAAAATCATACCCAAGATAGAAGGAAAATATCAACACTTGGAAATTAATTATTAACAGTTAGGGAGAAAGACGAGTCTAGAAGGGCTCCAGCCTGGCTGAACCAGTAACTGAAGATGCCAACAGCTGAGACAAAGCATGAAGAAGAAAGGTCACAGTGAAGAAGGAGGTATGATCTACTTAGATATATTGAATCTAGCATGGCAGTGCGATATCCACCATCTTGTATAAAAGCATACACAGTCTGGATGGGAAATACACTTATCTGAGTTAGCTGTGTAGGGGTGATAATTAAATCTATGAGGGAGGATAAGGCTGGACACAGCATTTGAAAGAACAGAGGCAGAGAATGAACTGTGGGAACAGCATTCATAGCGGCGGGAAAGAAAGAGAAGTGTCAGAATGAAACCTACAAGATGTGATGTGGAGAGCATCCAAAGACGATCAAATGAGGGCCAAGTCCCAGAAACTCAAAGATCAGAGAGTTTGAAGGCAGACAAAGTAATCAACGGTGTTAAAACTACCAGAGCAATTTTGTAAGATGAGGAAGAGTGTTCATTCAGTTTGACAACTTGGATTCAATTGGTGACCATAGTGAGAAAGGTCTCAGTAGAATGACGGGTGCAATTATGTAACTACACTGAGGGGTGAGAGGAAGATGAGCTGGTGGAGACCATGCGTGTTAACTATTCTTTTTGAAAATTTGGATGAAAGAGGAAGAAGGAATTCTGTTGTACCTCTGTCTGAGGTAACTCGACCTCAAGAGAAGGGCTTTGTGTGTGTTTGTTTTAACATTAGGTAGAGCTCTGGTGTTCAATATGGGAGCCACGCATATGGCTAATGAACATTTGAAACATGGCTCGTCCATGCTGAGGTGTGCTGTGGAATAAAATTCACACCAGATTTTTGAAGCCTCAGTATGAAAGGAAAAGAACATAAAATGCCTCAATAATAATTTTTATATGGAATACAAATTAAACTGATAATAATTTAGATATACTGGGTTAATATTTTATTAAAATTAATTTTACAGGTTTCTTTTTCCTTGTTTGAAATGTGCCTATTTGAACATATAAAATCACACATGTGGCTCGTATTACATTTCTGTTGGGCAGCACTCAGCTGAAGCACGTTATAGGCTGTTAGGGATAAAGAGTAATAACACTAATAGTATCTGTGGCAGGCAGAATTCTAGGACGGCTCCCAAGATACACACCTGTGCAGTCCTTTCCCTTTGAGTCTGCATGGTGGGACCACTGAAGATGAAAGGGTATCACTCTCCTGATTTGGTTACTAAACAGCTGACTAAGTAAATCAGAAGGGAGATTATCCTGGTGGCCCTGACCTAATCAGATGAGGCAAAGCTTCAGAGAGATGCTCCCCAGTGGCTTCAAAGAAGAAATAGTGCATTGTTGTTTTGAGAGGAGGAGGCCACAAGGCAAGGACCTGAGAATGGTCTAAGAACAACCCCTGGCCAACAGCCAGTGAGAAAACAGGGATCGTAGTGCTGCAAGAGCAAGCACTGAATGTGACCAACAACAAGAATGAGCTTAGAAGACCCCAAGCCCAGGAGAGATCACAGCCCCAGCCGGTACCTTAATTTCAGCCTGCCCAGACCCTGAGCAGAGGACCCAGCTGACCCGCACCCATCCTCCTGAGGCACAGAAATCGTAAAATAATAAATCTGTACTCTTTAAAGCTGCTAAGTTTGTCGTAATTTGTTACACAGTAATAGAAACTGAATATTATATCTAACATTGAATTAGCAATTATTTCATACCAGGTACCATATCAAGCACTTTAGATACAGCATCTCATGTGATAGTCACAAAACCTTCAGAAATAGTACCATGATGATTGCAATTTTACAGTAAAGGTGACAGCAACACAGAGAGGTTAAGAAAGATTCCCAAGGTCACAAAACTAATAACTGGCATTATTCCAAGCCACTGAAGTTATTCTAACACGTATACCTTGAGGACAGAATCACAGCACGAGGAGTGTCACAGTTCATGACTGACTTTAAGATAAAGCATTACATCGAGAGGTTTGCAAAAAGCCAGAAAGACAGCATGGTACAGTCTGCATAAGTTGACAGCTGTAGAGATGAGATAATTCTACCATTTTGAGGGATATAAACGATTTTTTGCTGTCACTCTCAACTAAATAACAAATACTTTAAAAGTATGTAACACCTTTTAGAAAGTAAAACTAAGATAAAGCAAAGACCAACCCTGCCAGAGAGAATTCTATCAGAGACTGTATGAAAATTAGGAGATCACTAAAAACTTTCAACCTTTCCTGTGACACAGGAGAAAAAGGTCCACAATAACAAGACAATGAACACTCCTTTTGACTATAACTGGAGAAAAGAGTCCATTCCCTAAGTCTTCCTAGTAAATAAAACAATGGTTAATAAAGTTACCATTAGATTAGAGAAAGACTTACCAAGCCACAGCCATTATAAGAGTCAAACAATATCAAACAAGAATGAACGACATCCTCCTTCAGGAAGATGGAAGAACAGTTTGAGATTAAATAGCTCAATTCTGGGCAGCGAGATCAGTACATAAACATAGTAAATGATAAGGCTGAATTTCTACTCATTTACAATCACCATCTCAGGTGAACTGATAACTGAGTAGTTAGATACATGCTGGGCCTAAGACAAGACGTTAATATTAAATCTCAGCGAAAATCACAGAAACTCAAGTCATCCAAGAAAGTAGCATCTTGTTCCAAAAGAGACTCAAAAAACTTATACAGAGAAATGAGCGACCCCTCCCTGTGTGACCAACTGCTCTCTTATGCCACATAAACACCACCACTACTGCCACAAAAAACAGAGCCCCCTTAAAACAATCAATGAAGCCAAAAACAACTCTCCATCATATACATCATATACATAGACGCTGAATGTTACACCGTACTCTGGCCAAGCTACGGACTCACCCAACAACTTCTCTGGCCCTGACCCTGTCCCAAGAGTAATGTCCCAAACCTGCATCTCTTCTACTCTCCTGATCAACCGCTACCCCAGCCATTTTATTTCTCCAGACTTCCCTGCCTGAGTCAAATGAGCCCCTGTCATAGCTCCCACTCGCTTCTGCTCAGACGACTCAGTTGCGAGCCCCCATCTAAGGCTATTCCCAGGTTTTCCTGGGACAGACCACAGCGTGAACCTTGACGCGTCTGCTACAGATCTGGGCAAGTGCATCAGACTCCTTTATTTAAAAGTTTTAGTTAGTAGTCAAATGCTTTCTTACAAATTAACAATGATATAACAAGTGTTTAAAAGGTAGATGTCATGTTTTAAAGGACAAAAATTGACTAATACTATAAGTGAAGATGTGTAATAATTGGGCATTTTCTTCAATCTTTTTTTAAACTCACATTTATAGATAAATTGAGAGTCTATAAAAAGCCACAGACTCTGACCAAAGGGGTAAGACATACATACATATACACACATAAAGCCTTTGACATATTGGTAGGTAAGGTTCTTTTCATGAACGTAATAATTAGCTGAAAACTCACTTTATCATTATTTGCTCCAATAGTAAATCTAGACAAAAGCAGGATTTTCTTGAATCCCAACCAAAGAGTTTCTACTAATGGCAAAATTACGAGACCCTATCATAAGTCAAGTTAACTTCTAAGACAGGTTCACTGCACAAAAGTCTAATAAAAAAGGCTCTAGTGAATTATAAATTAAGAAGTATGAAAAAACTAAATCTCTCTCTCTCTATAAAATTGGAATACAATAAAATATAGTATATAAATATATAATTACAGTATAATACAATATATAAACACACACACACACACACATATATATAAAATTTTCCCAAAATATACCAAGGGAAATTTCTAACTTTAAAAAATATCATGAAACTAGTAACATTATGCTATTTTAAAAAACATACTGATCCTCAAATATAATCTACTAGAATTTGCTAGTGTTCTATTTTCCATTTAAGAATCTTTAATATTCCATAATACCAGAAGAACATTTTAGTGAGGCTATAGCATTAGTATTCATCTAAAGGTGCCTAATTTTTAAAATTGAGAACTACTTTAGAACCAGAGAAAGATAGAAATACCTTGAACTCACTACTAAAACCATAAAGTACATATGTATTTCTACATACATAGAATGCATTTATCAAATCAAAATATTTGTCTACTCTCACAACAATAACATTTAAAAGTTTTTACTTGAAACATATCATTTCAAACCTTCTCACCTATCAGAAGAGGGACACAGAATCATGTCTTCCTGATCTGGAGATGAGAGAACCAAGGCTCGTTCGTACAGGTTTAATGATTTACGTAATGTTATTCACCTCATAGGTGGCAGAGCAAAACTTCTGACCCAGGCCCTAGGATTACAGATCATTGCTTTTACAAAAAGGTATGTTGCTAGGTTCTGAGAGGATTCTAAGAAGAATCTGGTCCAGTCAATATCCTTAAGAAGTTTAGAGACATCAGAAGGTCATGGAAGAAACAGGTACATGCATTAACTGGGATGACACAGAACAACAAGGTTCAAAAGAGAAGAATGAGTAAGGTACCATTAGGTGTACAGCTCACCTGGGTAACGAACAAAGACCTTGTAGAGAGACTGGAATCAAACAGCCATTGTGGGGAGGGGGTCTATAGCCCCTCCTACTCTATATAAACTAGTCTTCCCACGAATCCCTGGAACATGCAAGATCAGTCCTCGTTTCCCATCTCACGCTCTTAGAACTCCTCAACCTCTCATGGAATTATAATGAGGATGTTGGAAATATGTTACTGGTAATACTAACGAATGTTTCTACTTTAATATTGGTTAGGAATTCCAATTATAATGAACTAAATGAACTTACTTCGAGAGAGATTCTCAAGGGCTTTTCCCAGTTTCTTGCTCTCTTGAAGGATGTGGTTCAATTCATCAAAATCACGGCTTTCTGGTTTAGTCCTCCAATTCCACTTAGGATGATCTACTGACCTTGGCACTATGTTTAAAAAAAATGATTACTTCATAAGCATGCTACATAATGATAAAAACTTACTATTCATCATTATGTGAAAGACTGTATCAAGATCAGTGTACAGAATAAAAATGTTTGGAAATGGTTTTCTTGTGAGCAAACAGAGGGGAAGTTATGAAGCTGGGTTTTAAGAAATGTTTTAACTGAACAAGTAAGGAAGTGTGACAGTGTTTATAGAACAAAGAAAATTCAGGTGCTGATTTAAAACTAATAATTTGTATAAATCAGGGAAAAACACAAGCAAAGTATATTTTCTATTATGTTTTAGCAGCTTAAAAAAATAATTGCTACCTTCTTCATGAGCAATTAGTTAAATGTTTTTAAGACATTATTGCTGTCTGCTGATAAAACAAAGAAGACTGAATACTTATATTTACCTTCATTTTCCCTCAAATTCCCACTAAAATTACATTATGGTATTTTTCTTTTATCAAAAATTGGTTGAATAAAGAGGGAAGACATCATTAGGCAAGAAATAGCTACACATTTTTTTTTTGGAAGATGCAAAATGAACTGAGTGGTAACTGGATTTAGCAAGGTAGAGAATACTGAAACCTAGTCCCTGAAGAGAGAGATGCCCCAAAAAAGTGGACATTTCATACCATTTAAACATGAAAGCATCAATCAAGGAGGACCAATGCCAAAATAATAAGGATGTAAAAACATAATTGCCTTTCAGATTGGAAGGATCCATAAAATGTCCACAGCATAATGTAAGGCATATTATCACAAAATTTTACAACAGTGGTAATAAAGAGAACATCTTTGAAAGCTTTCAGGGACAAAAATAGCAAATCAAATTGTCATCTGACTTCTCAATAGCAATGTTTGGCCCCAGAAGACACAGGAGAAATTCCTTCAAAATTCCAACTGAAGATCACTTCTAACTTAGAATTTTATATCCAATGAAAGAATCAATCAAGATACTTGTAAGGACCCAGAAATGTATCTGGCAAGCACTCTTTTTCAGAAAGCTCCTAATGGAGGTGCTCCACCAAAATAAATAAGTGAACCCAAAACTGGAAAGACTTGAGATTCAGGAAACAGATAATCCTCCATAAGAAAAAGGAAAAGGTAAGCCTTGGGATGACAGTAAAGGATGGTCTCAGCAGAGAGCTGAGAAAAAGTCTGGAAACTAAGGAGTAAAGACTGGAGCAAGAGGACAAAGGGCTACAGGAGAGAAGTCTCTAAAACCTCTTAAATGAAATAAAGTATAAAATATAAACTAAGACAGAAGAACACGATGTATTTAAGCATATTGAGAGTGTTTAATATATACTTTAAGGCAGGGTTTGGTGAAGCATTAGTGATGGGTACAGAGAAAGCAAAGCAAATAGAAAAACAAGCCAATTATTAATTCTAGAAACAAATTAACAGTTGGCTACTTTATGGCTCTACTGTGAAAAAGGTTAATTAACATAATCATGAAAAAGTCAATGCAAAGTATACATTAACCAACATCTGAAATAGCTGCCTGCCTGTACTATGAGAATGTGATGGGCCCTGGGTATAAAGCACAATGTCTTAGAAGGAGGTCAAGAGATAATGCCTCAAATTTAAAAACTGAAAGAGAACTATACAAGTATCTTGTATATTTAGATATGTAGATCTGTGTACCAAAAGAAACATCTAAGAGTTAAAAGTGGTTCCACATTAAAAGCAGAACAGGAGAAAAAGAAGGACACCATTGCCTTGTGGTACTAATTTGCTTTTTAAACCATATATATTTTTGTTTTGATAAAAATAAAATAATTTTTAAAAGTTTATATGGTAAGGCTATAAGAAAGACAGTCTCAACCTACTGAAAATTTTTTTCTGCTACCTTTTTAAAAGTAATTCAGAAATATTTATTATAATAAAACATATACTGATCCTCTGACTCAGCAATCTTATTCTGTCTGGTAAATTATCATAAGTAAATGAAAACACTCATACTTATGTATATATGTACAAGGTTGTTTATTGTATCGGAAAGTGCACGATATTTGTTTATTTCACCAAAAAGTTTGTGGTGGCAAAACTCTGGAAATAATGTAACTGTACTTCAACAGGGGAATAAATAAATTATGGCATATTCACACTATGGTACAGGTATGCACTTATGGAAAAGTATAACACAGATCTGAATTTATTTGCATGGAGATATGTCCATAATACATTTTAAAATAATAGAAACAAGTTGCTTAAGAATGTGTACTGTACAGTTTAAAGCCAGTTTTATAAAGCAGTTCAACTCACACATTTTATGTTAGTTTATACAAAGAAAAGGATGTAAAAGGATGCAAACTATTTCAAAGGAAGTGAAAAGATACAAACTATTTCCAAGGGAGTAGACTTTAAGCTGGCTAAAGGGAGAGAGACTATCTTTCTACATGTCTCTATTTTTTTCATTGTCAAAATAAGTAAATATTACTTCTATAATTTAAATAAATCTAAACTAAAAACATGCAGCTGCTTCCTCCATGTTTCTTTATTTAAGGGACTCTGGGAAGGAGATGTCAGCTAACATCAACACACCAGTGTTCAAGTGTGGACAGTGGAAGCAGTGATTGTGATCAATGGTTTTCGAAAACACTTCCAGGCATATTGCTATTACGCCACAGGTCATTCCCCAGGAGTTCCCGGGGGGACAAGCCCAGGCACAGGGAAGAGAAACTCAGAAAAGGAGACAGAGAAAACTGTATTTGAACCAGATCCTTCAAAACATTTACTGGCACTTTTGTTAACCTTTTTTGAATAATTTCTCTAATCTGCATCATTACATTATCTAATTTTCCCAGAAATTACCATATCCTATTAAGATCTCATCAATTAAAAAAAATAAGAACATAGGTTTTTAAAAAAAATCAGTCCCAATCAACCTCCCCAGAAAATCATGTGACATGCCCCGCTGCCCACCCCAGCAGCCTTTGCAGAACTCCACCTGAATGTATCCACGTGGGCAAGCCCAGGTGAGACCAGCTGAACTGCCCAGCCCATTCACTGAACCATGAGAAATTATAAATTGTTGTTTTAAGCTACTGAGTTTAGGGGAGGTCATATGCAGCACTACAGAGAAATGAAATGACACCCAAGCTCTTTTCCTCAGCAACTTTTGAGAGAAACTAAGACAAATTTATTTTTATATTTTTGTAGCTTGTGACAATTTGCTACACATCCAATTTATCCAATTTATGATCCAATTTATCATAGGATCCAAATCTAGGACAAGGAAGGCCACAGTATAATCATGGTCTAATCAACTACACTGGATAATTTCAAAAGATGTTTCGATAAATAATGGAAGGTGATTTGGGAAGTCATCAGCCCAGTATACAGTCTCCAGATGAGAATCTCTAAAGGTTTCTGATGGATCAAAAACCTTGAGGGACTTCCCTGGTGGTCCAGTGGGTAAGACTCTATGCTCCCAGTGCAGGGGGCCCGGGCTCGATCCCTGGTCAAGGAACTAGATCCCACATGCATGCCGCAACTAAGAAGTCTGCACGCCGCAGCGAAGATCCCGCATGCCACAACTAAGACCCAGCGCAGCCAAAATAAATATAAATAAATAAATAAATAAATATTAAACAAAACAAACAACCTTGCTTAGGTCATACTTAGTATTAAAACTCAGGGCTACAGTTTAAATACATTTTCTAAAAAATATCCTCAGGAGACATGGAAAACAGCAGAACAATATAAACAACATAATATGACCCATATGAGGTGAAAGAATCTGAGATTAGGGACAACCTATAACATCACTGAGACAAAACTCACCCCCAAAGCAGGAGCCCACCCACAGCACCGTGTAGATGGGCATGCTCCGTTCATTCATAAAGAGGTCACTACTTCACAAAACAGCCGATTGTATATTGAACAGGGCCTATTTTGAACAATTCTTTATTATATTAATCAAATTCTGACTCACTGATACCTCTACCAATAATTTCCATCTGTGGGTTAAATAATAAATTTACCATTTCCTCCAAATGATTTTTGAGATACTATCTATCTATTTCTTTGGAATCAAAATAATTTCAATTATTTAGATCTTTCAACTCTGTTTTCTAAAATTTAATGAATGCTAATATTCTTTCCTGAAAGTTTCTCCTATACTTTCATTTAAATATGCCAGGAGGTTTCCCAGTACTATAGATATACCTAAAATTGATAACAGTGAATTTATTACTTCATGTCTCCTGCCTTCTGCATTTCCATACTATGATTTTTCAGACATTGTTTTGCCATCTTCATTCTCTCGTATCTATGTTAACTTGTGTTTTCTATACACGTGCACGGTCTTTTCATTTCTTTCCTAAAATTTTAGCAAATATACAGCTATTCCTCTTTGTATATGCTGTGCTAAATGCAACATTAAAAAATAAATGAGAAATCCTCCCCCGAATACAAAAGCATAAATAAAATTACTGAGGACTGGTTTTAGTTTTTGGTTTTAACTGAAGCTAACGTACTTACCTCAATTTTCTCATCTGGATCACAAATTTGAAATAGCTATAAAAGAAACAGTGCACACTATCATGCACAAGGGATTGACAGACAAATGCTCTGCTGGTTCTTCCTGCCAAGACCCTACTCATCATCCTCAACCACTCCACCAGAACCACCACTCCACCAGGTAAACAGTAGAAATGCTTGAACCACAAAGGAAAAAACTTCATCGAACCCTATTTGTCATTATTTTTCCTCTATGACAAATCAAAATTGAAAATTAAAAACATAATATTATCTTGCAGATCTTTGTACCTATACCAGCTTGCACTGTGTAAGGTGCTTTTTTGTTATCTGAAAATGCACAGCTTCTAAACTGTTATCTCATGAGACTAGGACACATTTTAGCACTAATTAATCCTTAAATTCTCATTTACTCATTTATTCACTCATTTGTATATAGCACAAAGCACTGTCCTAGGTTCTGGGAGTAAACCAGTGGGAATAAATGTAACAAAATTCCCTGCCCTCATGGGGATGACATTCTACAGGAGCTCACAATCTATTGCATAGGCTAACAGGTTATTTTGTTCTTCACTGGCCTAATTAATATATAGTATCTATTTTTAAGTAAGCTTTAGCAATAGAGATGTTTTTAATGAATGTTAATGATATTTACCGCATATGAAAGTTAATGACTTAATATTATTGTCTTTTTTCCTTTTGAGAACAATCACTTAGAAAACTTTTTATATATATTACATAAATGTTTCTGCCAGACAATACTTCAGTTAAGAAAATATCCTTTTATTCTAAAAGTCCTTTTATTTAGTTTTGTTTTAAAGTAAGAAATTGATGTAAAATTTTATCAAATACCATTCAAGTATTATTTGAGATGTCATATGACTTTTCTTATTTTATCAATTTGTATAATGTACCAACATACACCTAACGGTAGTCCCAAAAAGGAGAAGAAAGAATATTTGAAGAAATAATGATTGAAAGATATTCCATGAAAACAGAAACCAAAGAGAGCAGGGGTGGCTATACTAGTATCAGACAAAACAGACTTTAAGACAAAACTTGTTACAAAACAAAGAATATCATATATTGATAAAAGGGTCAATCAGTCAAGAAGATTTAACAATTATTTAACATATACACACCTAACAATAGAGACCCCAAATACATGAATCAAACACTGACGTAACTGAGGGTATAGAGTTCTACAATAAAAGTTGGAGACTCTAATACTTCACTGTCAATAATGGATAGAACAACTAAACAGATCAATAAGAAAACAGAGTACTTGAACAACACTATAAACCAATTAGATCTAATAGACATATTGAGAAAAATACACAGAATAACAGCCATACATATTCTTCTTCCAAGTGCACATGGCACAATCTCTAGTATAGACCATATGTCAGGCCACAAAATAAGTCTCAATATGTTTTAAAATATTTAAATCATAACAGTATCTTCTCTGGCCACAATGGAATGAATTGGAAAGAAAAAGAAAAAGAAAAACCAGAAAATTCACAAACATGAGAAAATTGAACAACACACTCTTAAACAACCAATGGGTGAAAGAAGAAATCCTAAAGGAAATTAGAAAATATCTTGAGACAAATGAAAATGAAAACACAACATACCAAAATTTATAGGACACAGCAAAAGTGGTGCTCAGATGGGAATTTATAATTGTAAAGCCCACATTAAAAAGCAAGAAACATCTTATACCAATAACTGATCTTTATACCTTAAAGAGGTAGAAAAAGAAGAGCAAACTAAACTCAACCTAGCAGAAGGAAGTAAATCATAAATATTAGAACAGAGATAAGTGAAATAGAAGATACAAATGTAATAGAGAAAATCAACAAAACCAAAAGTTGATTCTTAAGAAAGATTTTAAAAATTAACAAACCTTTAGCTAGATTAACTAAGAAAAAAGGGAAAAGACTCAAATTACTAAAATCAGAAATGTAATCAAGTCTGTAATCTACAAACTTTACAAAAATGTTTCTAAAAGGTATTATAAGAGAATATTATGAATGCCAATAAACTGGACAACCTAGATGAAATGGAAAAATTCCTAGAAACAAACAAACTACCAAAAGCTACTCAAGAATAAACAAAAGATTTATAATAAGTAAAGACACGGAATCAATGATCAACATCCTCACAACAAAGTCAAGCACAGGACAAGGTGGCTTCATTGGCGAATTCTACCAAACATTTAAAGAAGAACTGACACCAATTCTTCTCAAACACTTCCAAAAAAAAACAGAAAACGAGGGAATACATCTGAACTCATTCTATAAAGCCAGCATTGCCCTGACACAAAAGACAAAGATTTGACAAGAAAACTACATACCAATATCTCTTCTGAATACAGATGAAAAAATCCTCAACAAAATAGTAGCAAATCAAATTCAGCAGCATATTAAAAGGATTATGGAAACACGAAAGACTTGAATAGCCAAAGCAATCCTGAGGAAGAAAATGGAGCTAGAGGAATCAGGCTCCAGGACTTCAGACTATACTACAAAGCTACAGTAATCAACACAGTATGGTACTGGCACAGAAACAGAAATATAGATCAATGCAACAGGATAGAAAGCCCAGAAATAAACCCACGCACCTATGGTCAATTAATCTACAACAAAGGAGGCAAGAACATACAGTGGAGAAAGACAGTCTCTTTAATAAGTGTGCTGGGAAAACTGGAAAGCTACATGTAAATGAATGAAATTAGAATATTCTCTAAAACACAAATAAACTCAAAATGGATTAAAGACCTAAATGTGAGGCTGGATACTATAAAACTCTTAGAGGAAAACATAGGAAGAACACTCTTTGACATAAATCGCAGCAATATCTTTTTGGATCCACCTCCTAGAGTAATGAAAATAAAAACAAAAATAAACAAATGGGACCTAATTCAACTTAAAAGCTTTTTTGCACAGCAAAGGAAACCATAAAGAAAACAAAAAGACAACCCACAGAATGGGAAAATATATTTGCAAACGGAGCTACCGACAAGGGATTAATCTCCAAAATATATAAACAGCTCGTGCAGTTCAACATCAAAAAAACAAACAACCCAATTAAAAAATGGGCAGAAGATCTAAATAAACATTTTACCAAAGAAGACATACAGGTGGCCAAAAAGCCCATGAAAAGATGCTCAACATCGCTAATTATTAGAGAAATGCAAATCAAAACTACAATGAGGTATCACCTCACGCTGGTCAGAATGGCCATCAACAAAAATCTACAAACAGTAAATGCTGGAGAGGGTGTAGAGAAAACGGAACCCTCCTATGCTGTTGGTGGGAATGTAAATTGGTACAACCACTATGGAGAACAGTATGGATGTTCCTTAAAAAACTAAAAATAGAGCTACCATATGATCCAGCATTCCCACTCCTGGGCATATATCCACAGAAAACCATAATTCAAAAAGATACATGTACCCCAATGTTCATGGCAGCACTATTTACAATAGCCAAGACATGGAAGCAACCTAAGTGTCCATCGACAGAGAAAAGGATAAAGAAGATGTGGTACATATATACAATGGAATATTACTCAGCCATTAAAAAGAATAAAATAATGCCATTTGCAGCAACATGGATGGACCTAGAGATGATCATACTAAATAGAGTAAGTCAGACAGAGAAAGACAAATATCATACAATATCACTTATATGTGGAATCTAAAAAGATGATACAAATGAACTATTTACAAAACAGAAACAGAGTCACAGACTTGGAAAACAAACTTATGGTTACCAAAGGGGAAAGGTGGGGGGAGGGATAATTAGGAGTTTGGGATTAACATATACACACTACTATATATAAAACAGATAATCAACAAGGACCTACTGTATAGCACAGGGAACTCTACTCAATATTCTATAATAACCTATATGGGAAAAGAATCTGAAAAAGAATGGACATATGTACATATATAACTGAATCACTTTGCTGGACACCTGAAAATAATACAACACTGTAAATCAACTATACCCTATATAAAATAAAAATCAAATTTAAAAAAGTATTTATAAGCTGTTCCCATGCAATAAAAACTAAAACTAATAAGTGAACTCATAAAAAAAAAGGATTAAACATCATGACCAAGTGGGATTTATCCATGAACGCAAAAGTTATTTAACATAAGAAAATAATCGGTGTAATAATTATGTTAATATAATCAATTTTAAAATGCATGATTATTTTGATTGATGGAGAAAAAGGCTTCTGACAAAATTCAACATTCTGTCATAATAAAAGCTCCCAATAAACTAGGAGTAGAAGGGAACGTCTTCAATATAATAGAAGACATTTATGAAAAACTCACAGCTAACACCACGTAGATCAGTAAAATAATAAAATTTTTCCCCTTAAGATGAGGAACAAGAAAGGATGCCTGTTTTCATCACTTCTATTCAATACTATTAAAATTTCTATCCAGACCAAGTAGGCAAGAAAAATAAATAAACAGCATTCAAATTGGAAAAGGAAAAGGAAAACTATCTCTACTTGCAGACGGCATGAACTTATATGTAGAATAGCTTAAAGAATCCACAAAAACATGGTTGCAGCTAATAACAAGCTCAGCAAAGTTGCAGGATATAAGATCAATACTTGAAAATCAGTTGTATTTCTAAACACTACCAATGAACAATTGGAAAAAGAAAATAAGAAACAATTCCGTTTACAATAGCATACAAAAGAATAAAATACTTAGGTATAAACGTAACCAAGAAGGTGCTAGTCAGTACACTGAAAAGTACAAAACACTGTTCAAAGAAATTAAAGAAGACAAATAAATGTAAAGGCATCCCATGTTCATGAATTGGAATCCTTAACAATGTTGAGATCACAATAATCCCCAAATGATCTATTAACAGAATGTATTTCCTATTAAAATCTCGATGGCCTTTTTCAGCAGAAATGGAAAAGCTGATCCTAAAAATCATATGGAATTGCAAAGGACCCTGGATAGCCTAAATAATGTTAAGAAAGAAAAACAAAGGTCAAGTACTCACATTTCCCAATTTTAAAACTCATTATAAAGCTTCTGTAATAAAAATAGTGTGGTACTTATATAAGGATAGGCATATAGAATAGTGAAATGGTACTGAGAGTCTAGAAATAAATACATTCATTGTCAACTGCTTTTCAACAAGGGTGCCAAGACCATCATTTAATGAGTAAAAAATAGTATTTTCAACAAATGACGCTGTCCAACAAATGGACAACTCAATATCCACATATAAAAGAATGAATTTAGACCCCTACCTTACATCATAAACAGAAACTAACTCAAAATGAATCAAAGACCTAAATTTAAGAACTAAAACTATGAAACTCTTAGAAGAAAACATAGGGGTAAATCTTTATGGTCTTGGATTAGGCAAGGGTTGACACCAAAAGCACAAGAAAAAAAAAAGAGAGAGAGAGAGAAATAGATAAATTGGGCTTCATCAAAATTAATAACTTGCATATCAAAGAATACTATCAAGAAAGTGAAAAGACAATCTACAGAATGAGAGAAAATATCTGTAAATCATATATCTGATAAGGGTGTAGGATTAGAATATATAAAGAACTCTTGAAACTCAAGGAAAAAAAGGGTAACAACTTACTTTAAAAAATGAACCAAGGATCTGAATAGATATTTCTCCAAAGATATACATATGGCCAAGAAGAACATGAAAGGATGCTCAACATCATTAGTTATCACAGAAATGCAAATCAAAACAACAATGAGATACCACTTCACACCCATTTGGATGGTATAATATTTTTGTTATAAATAGAAAAAAACAAATGTTGGTGAGAATGTGAGGAAACTGAAAACCTCTTACATTGCTGGTGGGAATGTAAAATAGTACAGCCTTCATAAAAAACAACTGGCAGTTCTCCCAAAAGTTTAAACATACAACATGACCCAGCAATTCTACTTCAAGGTATATACTCAAAATAATGGATAATGAGTGTTCAAACAGTTACTTGAGCATGAAATGTTTATAGCAGCACGATTCATGATAGCAAAATGTAGAAACAACCAAAATACCCTACAATAGATGGATGGATAAACAAAATGTGGTATATCTATACAATGGAATGTTATTCAGCCAGAAAAAAGGAATGAAGTTCTGATACCTGCTGCAATGGGAATGAACCGTGAAAACATGAATATTATGCTGGGTAAAATAAGCCAAACACAGAAAGCTCACACATTATATGATTCTATTAATATGAAATAACCAAAATAGGTAAATTCACAGAAACAGAAAGCAAGTTCCCAGGGGCTGGTGGGAGGTAGAAATGTTGAGTGACTGTTTATTTGTTACAGAGTTTCCTTTTCTGATGATGAAATGTTTTGGAACTAGAAAGAGGTTACAGTAGCACAGTATTTTGAATGTACTAAATGCCACTGAATTGTACATTTTAAAATGGTTAATTTTTGTTTTGCTAATTTAACCTAAAAAAAAGCATTTTAGAGTGATTTGTTATGAAGCCATGGTAACTAGAACATCTCTAAAACTTTTTTGCCTCTCCAAGGTCACAAAGTTATATTTGTATGTTTTATTTTAAAAGTTTCATTGTTTTTGTTTCCATCTTTAAGTCTATGACCCATCTCAGTTTGATTTTCAGTATGAATTAAGGTAGGGATCAACTTGTGTGTATTTTCCATATGACTGTCCAATGTTGAAGGGATTTTTCTTTTCCTACTGTATTGCTTAGATGTTCTTGTGGAAAATCATTTGACCACATACGTAGGTCTATTTTTAGACTCTTTATTAAATTTAATTGATCTATTTGTCCATCCTTTCACCAAAATCACACTGTCTTGATAACTGTAGTTTTATAAGACTTGAAGTCAGGTAGGGCAAATTCTCCAAACTACTTCATGTTTTTCAAGATTGCTTTAGATAATCATGGTTCTTTCCCTTTCCAAATCAATTTAAAATAATACTGTCAATTTCCATGGGTCAAATACCTGCTAGATTTTGGATAGGGATTGTACTTATTTCAATAGGAGATTGTTATTTATTTCTCTGCTCCTCTTTTCTTGCCTTTGTTTTGGGAGAATAAATCAAAAAATTTGGGGCATCCTATTTTAATAAATTTATTAACTTTTTATTTATGCCTTTTTGTGCTTCTTTTTAGTGGTGCTTTACATATTACAATATACAGCTTTAACTTACCATGGTCTATGTTCAAAAGATATTCTATTACTTCAGGAATAATTTATGTTTCAACAATATATTTCCAATCAATAACTCTGAATCCTATATACTATCTCTACATACATCATTAAACATTCATGATACTCTGTTATTAATTTCCTTTAAAGAGTTAACAGTCCAATGGAACCAGAGGTTGAGAGCAGGTCACCTGAACAGGAAAAGATATCAGATGCCAGCCCACCGGTAACATTTTGTGGCTACACAGCATCCCATAAATAGCAAAGGCTCTGCAAAATGAAAGACCTTACAGCATTCTACCCTCAAGGTGATGCGATCCAGGACTCAGCCCTTTAAAATAAGCCCCTAGGGTTATGGATTTATCATTGGGAGAGGGGGAGAGAGACAGACAGAAAGACATTTCCAAGGATAGAAAGGGAAATGTGAGACTGAGAACTGATTGATTTCATTTTTCATTTATTCCTTTACATTTTTTTCATTGAATACTTATTAATTGAGCCAGGAACTGTACTGGACATTACTGGGAATATGGTTGTCAACAACACATTTAAATGTTAAACTTGTATATTTTTTTAAATGTTGGGACCAAATTTTATAAACCAAACTGGTGAAGCAGGATAATTTAGCTACAATCCTAATTTTAAAAGAACATTTGTAGTTTGTAGTACTTCACATAATTCTCACAAGAACTTTGTGGTTGATAAAATACTTTTTATGAGTACCACTATATAAAGAAAGAAACTCAAGGAGTTAATTTCAGTCATTTTCACAAATGACCCAAATTCAGATTCCAGTTAGCACATAATGATTTTTCAAATTTTTCAAACAAAAGTAAGTATTTTCTACCTTTTCCTTTTCCTGTTTAAATTAAAATCAAACACCTCACTCTGTAACAACCACAAGAAACTGATGTGTAAGAACAGCTTTCAAGCTCTCTTGTCTTCCAAGAATAACTGACTTGCTACAAGATCCTAAGCTACATGACGTGTTTATGCGTATGTGGTGGTAACAGAGCACTGGAAAAACTTAGTGGCTGGAAAGGCAGTGGGAAAGGAGGAGAGACATTGAGAGAGAAGGGGTACTTCTCACCGTGGGAGAGAATAAATATACAAGCTTCAGTAATAAATGGGTAGGGCTTCAGAGAGATCCTGGGGTGAAGGATTTTTTTTTAATTTTGTTAAATGTTTTGAACAGAAATCTTCTTTGCTTTCCCTCTAAAATATTTGCTTTTATGTCCTTTATTAAATGTAGGGTTGGTATTGCTCTGAACGTGATAAAACACTGCAACTGTTCATGAGAGGCAAGGGACCTGCTCCACGCAGTTTACATTCTTAAAAGAATACTGTACTCAAAAGGATCTAAATCGATTACACATGCTTGAGAATATGAGTGAGTAGCTATATATAAATAAAGCTCAATGTTAATGCTGAAACAAATGTGAAATTCATTAGAATAGCCAGAATATCAGATAAAAAGTTTGGCTTCAATTCTTACCTTTTCTTCATTTTACTAACACACACTTACATACATTAAGGAATATATGAATGACAAACTTCCTTACATGATTTTGATTCTGGTGATGGTGGAGAAATATTAGACACAGCAAGGTCGCTTTTTGACTTTTTAGGCTTCTTTGCATTTAACTGCCAGGGTTTATCATAGTTTCTGAATTCCCTTCTTGTTCCTTTATGTTCTGTTAAAACAAACAAAAAAAAACATATAAAAATAGTAGTGATTTCATGATTGGTCAAAAACTAAATCCATGAAGTAATTAGATATACCTGGCAAAAGCTATGTCACCTCATATCAAAATAATGCAAATGTCCCAAAGTATTACTTGCTTTATTTCTCCTGTAAATTTGAGTTTTGAATTTGATATGAATTAGCTTATATATTAATATGATTAAGATCATGGTAAACTGTGAAATTATTCGAAGTCTTTTTAAGGCACAGATTACTTAACATAACACTCTATAAATGGGTGTCATGGAATAAAGCCTTGTATTCTGTTGTAAATAAAAACAGCTAAGTGTGTAAGTAAATTTTACTCATTTGATGCTACCTTATCGTATTCACTATGGCACATAAAACCACTGGTGCTCACCTACACTTCCTCCATAGTATCTCTCATTTTTTCCACTGTTCTGTTCAAGAAAGAGTAGTTCAACCACCTTTACTGAAAGCTCTAGTTCCCCTTCAAAGGTGGTCAGTGTCATACCAACTTCCAAATGAAATGATCTTTCCAGGAGTTCATCTCTCTTAACTTCTTTGCATTCCATATTTTTAGACAGACTTATATTGTGGAATTTTTTCTTCTCTCATTCTCAGGGCATTACATGCTCCTCATCCCCATATCACCTATCTTACTGTTCCTTCTCTGTCTTATTCATGCTTTCTTATCTTTCATCTGTATGACATTCCTTAGTTTCCTTCTGCCTTCTTGTTTAAACTTATACAGCTTCAAATCATCCCAGCTCTGTGGATGACTCATAAATCTTTCTCTGACTACCCACTTATAAATACCAAGTAGACATCATGAAATATTATAGGGATTCCTCAAATTTTCATGTTAAGTTTGTACTTAATGAGCTGTTGTCCAATTTTTCTACTTCCAACATCCCATTAAATACCAAAAGAGGCACAAATATTCTAAAACACTAGGAACAGAAATATTGGTCTATATTCTGCCAGAACCCAGGAAGTATTTCCATAGATAGAATTAAGACAAAAGATAGGCATATCAGAAAGAGACTGAAAAATTTCTAGACATCCACAATGCTAGCCCCTACCTCAGATTTATCTCCTTATATTGTTTCACAATCTATCAGAATTTGGCGTTTTACATACAAACTAGAACCGTACTTTCTTCTAGTGCAACATAGCTAAAACAATAAAAAATCACAGACACAAAACATAGCATCTCATGATACAAAGAAAAACTAAAAGGAGCCAGAAACAATGATATATTGGATTTTGTGGCTTTTTCAATTCTCCACTATTGGAAAGAAAAAAAAATCCACATTAATTTAAATATTCCAGCAATGATATTGTTCTTATTTAGTCAGTTAAAAAGAGATGAGAGACAGAAAGTCACTTGTCAGTCTAGCAGAGACCTACAGGATTTGACTGATACTGGAAATTTTAGTAGCAACCATGATTTCACCTGTCTCCCCCAAATTTTTGAAAACTAACTAAACGGTTCAAGCTATATGGTGAGGGAACAAAAAAGAGGAGTCTACCTACACTATTTATTGACAAACCTGAAACTAGACAGAACATTCCTCATTTAAATTCAAATAGACAGAAAATAAATATCATTTTAAGAAGGAAGATTCAGTATAAAAAACAAAAATACATCATTCAAAATATAGAGGAAATTCACAGTTTGGGGAAAGATTTACTATGAAAAAACCTTTAAATTTTAGAATGCGGCTATTTTATCTTCTTAATAAAAATAAAAGAAAATAGAGTCTGTGAAGCAGAAAGAAATGAGAAAAGAGATAAAACATAAAAATATAACTGCTAAGAGAAATTAAAGAAGATAAGGAAACACTGACAGGAAGCTAAAATGCAATACGTACCAACATTTAAATTTGTGTACAAAGCCAGAAAGAGAAAACCAGTACTACAGAAAACTGAATCAGTGACACACAGAACATGCTTGACAAACCTCCCTAGAAATTATCAATAAAGAAAACTCAATTTATACATAGTTGATTTTCTTGAAGAAGAAATCAAAACAAACACAACAGAAACATTAACTAAGTACACAAGAAGAAAACTGTTCTAGGCTGAAGACCTGGGTTTGCTAATTGAAAGGATTCACTGAATAAAATGAAAAATTAAAGAAAAAAGACAAACATCTACATGTAGTCCCAGTAAAACTTTGGAATATCAGAAATAAAGAAAAAACAAATCCCATAAGTATTTAATAACAGAATATCGAAAAATGAGTAAAAACAAGGTTGCTTTCAATTTTCTCCTAGACATTAAATGACAGACTTCTGAGAAGATGTTATGTCCCAAGATGCTGGATACATTTAAAAGCAAAAAGAGGGCACCTTCAGATACTTTCAAAAAGTACTGACCTATATATTTTGACGACTGAGACATTTTCTAACTAATTAGAAAAAGCACCAAAAGAAATAATTCAAAATTACAGTTACAGTTTAAACTGGCATTATTTACTGTCACCTGAATTATAACTTCATCAGTTAATATTCACATCCAAGAAGTAGTCTATGCTTTCCTTCTCCCTCCTGCCATACCCTTCCCTCTAAAATCTTTCCTCTTCACCTCCTGCGGCATACGTTCCACGGTAAACAAACAGCCCTCCATCTTCAAATCCCCTCCTTCAAGTCAGAAGAGCCACTCATTCTTTCCACAAGGGCACTCCCGCCTCTGCAGTTTCCTGGAATGAAGGGTGTTCATTCCCCCACGTGTCACCTGCCACAGACTGCGTTTTTCTGGTCCATCCACGTTAAGCTGAAAGCTTCTCCTCTCTTGTGGTAAGTGCTGCCTGTCTACACTGCTCACCCCTCCTCATTACTGCATCTTTCTGCTCCTGATTTCTGCCACAGCCCTACTCGAGACACTGGCACCGTCACCCTTGACCTTTTAACAGCGAGAATGAAACCCTGGTGACCTCTTAATCCTTAAACAAACCGTGCACTGAACCTCATACTTCACTGCCCTCCTCAACTCTAAAGAGCTTCACTTCCCTGGACATCACACACCCCCAAACTCAGGTCACCCACAGGACGTTCTCATCATCTGCAATCATTCCACCTCAAAAGTCTTGATCCCAAGTATCACAATTTCCCTGTCCTTCTCAATCTTTCATGTTTTCACCACACCTCCCCTTACACAGGCCTCTCAAAGGTTTTTAGCTCTCTGACTTGCTTTTTATGTCTAAACTGTTTCCTTGCTCCCTACCCTCTCATACCAGACCACGTGCTTTGATCACTTGCACAATTTACCCAGAAATACCCTCAGCTCCTTCGCAGAACTGCTCTTCCAGCCTCCATCCTCACTAGGGTACAACTACAGTTCTCATCAGTCTCTCAAACGGCTTTTCTGTCCCTCCTCCCAGCACTTCGGGGCACTATGGGGAAAAATCACAATCTTGCCCACGGTTTCCGTGATTAATTCATGTCTTGAACTTCAGATAAGTCCCAGAACTGCTTTAGTCTTTTTTATTTTCCTTTGCCAACTCTTTTTTTCTTCCCCATGGTGACTTTTCACAATTAATATCATTCACTTCAATCTCCCCTATTCAATCCCCAAACTTCTTGCCCTCAGCAAACAACCTCACTTCCTAATAAACAGGCAAAATTTAAGGCAAAAGATATCATCTCACCCTTGCCTTCTCCTACTCCATCTCCTATTCTAAATTTGACCACAACTTCTTCCATTCTCCCACTCACATGGTTTTATTGTGTACAATCCTGAATGCCATACCTGCGACTCCTGCCTTAACCCATTCCCAGAGTTTTAGACTCATATCCAACAGCCTGCTGGAATTATCTACTAAGATACCCCACAAGAAATTCAAATTCATCCAAAGGAACTGGACTTATTATGGGTCTTCATAAATTTAGTCCTGTGTTCCCATCTTGCTTTATTAAACAAGCACTTATGCCATTACCCTAGTAAACTGGGAGTTATAATAATCACCTTCCCTCTCCAAGCAATGAGTCATTAAGTACTTGTGCTAGTCAGAATTCTAAAGTGATCCCCCTAGATATCTGTCCCTTGATGTTATGCCCTAAATAATTCCCTCCCCTTGAGCGTAGACAGGACCTTTGACTTGCATCAAACCAACAGAATATGGCAAAGGTAATGGGATGTCAATGCCATGATTACATTGTATTATATAAGATTCCATCTTAGTAAACTTCAATGAAAGAAATTCCCTTACTTGTTAAAGAAATAAGCTGCCATGATGCAAGAGTCATGTGGCAAAGAACTGTGGGCTGTACCTATTTGCTGAGAGCAGCCCCTGGCTGAGATCCAGCAAGAAAACAGGGACCTCAGTCACACAGTTGCAAGGAAATTAATTCTGCCGACAACCTGAATGAGCTTGGAAGCAGATTCTATTCCAGCCTCCAACACCTTGATTTGCAGCTTTGTAGATTAAACAGAAGATCTAGTTAAACCCTGCACAGACTTCTGACCTGTGAAAAACGTGAGATATTAAATGTCTGCTGATTAAAGCTAGAGAATTTAATACACTACTGTCTCTCCAGATATGATAATTTATAAATATGGGCTCCTATGAGCTTCAATGAGCTCATAGATGTTTATCTGGTCCACCTTCAGAAGAATGGTGTCTTCTTTGCACCTACAAACCAGAGCCTATGCCTAAGGGCCACCCTACTAAGAATCTAACGCTAAGAAAGTGAGGCCAAGAAAAACCAAGAGTCCCCTCTTTTGTGTACCAAAAGCTCATATTCTAGTTTCCTGTATGCAGCAGAGAACTTCTGTATGGATAACTAACACCAGAGTTGTCTACTTTCTTCAGAGGATACCCTATTCCCTACCTACTTTAGGCACCAATGTGAGAATACAGCCAAAGAAAACCAAAATCCTTTCACGGGATCCCACAGAGCATGACGAGAAGAGAAGCGATGGTGTTCTCCCCGGAAGCATCTGGAATCCTGTCAGTCAGATACCGTGGGAGTCAGGTGTGGAGTCAGCTACCCAAGCAACAGGTCTGGGGGCGGGGGTGGGGATTTGGGTTTGGAAGTAAATACTAATACCAAACTAACAGACCAGGGTGTAGAAGAAATAAGCTGTCGGATACACATTTTATAAATAAAAATCGAAGTCACGTCTACCCAATTGTATCACCAGTGCTTATTGGGGAGGTAAGGCTATTGCATACTTGGTAAGGCTGGTTCCCCAATAGAGTGAATAAAGTTTCCTCAGGTTGAATCTACTACATAAGGTAAAATTAGAACTGAGGGAAACAGAGAGTAATTATCCATTTGGGTTACAAAAAAGGTAACTCTGTAGAAATCTACTGTTTACCTTTCTACACAGATGAGCTCCATAAGCACTTAATTCAAATTCTTCATAAAAAGATAAGAAGTTAAAAATAATTTGTTTTAATTCATATGAAATGAAAGCTTTTCATGCAAATCTGAACCTTATTTCTATTCAGATTGAATACAGAGATGCTCATATTTTGAAGCTAATACATAACAATATATTCAAATTCAAGAAGATTTTTGGACAAATTTTAGCATACAGATGAAGCCTCCGATGAATACATGAAACCCTAGGTGACCGCCTAGATTTACTCATTATAAAGAGAAAGACTTTCGTAAATTTTAGTTTAAATGTATTAACATTAACTGTAAAATATATTTTTCATTTACCTAATGTTTCACTTTCTGCCCAGAGAGCTGCAGATCCAGATAAAGTTCTTTGAAGGTGTCCACGGTTTCCTTGTTTAGACTGAAGATGGTCAATGAGAAATGGGATTGGCTGGTCAGGTGTCTCAGTAATTAACTTGGTCATTAATTCCTGAAGGCAAAGTAAAGCACATGTTTACATCTAATCATAAGAGCAAACACGTCTATATAACTTATTACTGCCAAGCACGACCACTAATTTAATCCTCATAATAATCTTTTCAGGCAGGCACAAGTTACTGTCCTCATTTCAAGGAAACTGAAGTGCAGAGAAGTAAACTATGTTACACAGCTAATACATGGCAAAGCCAAGATATATTTATTTTTATTATTATATTTGTCCAAAAACATACTAGAAATTTATTCTAAAAAGAATTTTCAATTTCAGATTACTATTTTGAGAGATGCCATTATATAGTAACTTTTCAATAAACTTCACCATATACCTTATATAACCATATCATTTTTCTTTCATAACTATATATAAATATCTCTAAATGAAGAAAATGTTGGAATGAAAGAAACAAGTAACAAGTCACAGCTTCACAGAAACCAAAAAATGTCTTAAACTGGTTCTCCAACAGAAGTTCCTTTTTCCAAAAGCCCTGATAGGTATTCACTCTTTCTTGTTCTTGTTCTTTCTTTCTTTTTTTTAAGGCGTGAAGCAATGGAGAGTCCCATTTTTAGACAGCTCTAATGATGCTTTAAACTGGGGAGAAATCTGCTTAAGGGTAATATCTACACATTGTTTTTGCCAGTCAGGAACAGCAAGAGCAAGTGCCAATTTGTGGTCCATTAGAATCCCCAGACTGTTCTCCGATGAACAGCTGCCAAGCCAACTGAACATCACTTTGTGCTGTGCAACTGGGCTTGTGAACTTGCATGCACCACTCTAGATTCATATTAGTCACATTTCATCATGTTGGGTTTAGCCCAGAATTCTAGTCTGTCAACTGTCATTTAAGTTCAGATTCTGTGAGAGGAAGTGGTTCTAGTGATACACTGGGTATCAGGTATTAGGACTGCTAATGGAAGGGATACTGGAAATTCCCCATCCCATTGTCTTTTTTTTTTTTTTTTTTTTTTTTTTTTTTTTTTTTTTTAGAAATTTCATGTAATGTCTGAAACATTTATATTAACATGTTTCCATACAAATAACCCAATGAAAGTTTAGTATTAGTTGTTTGTTTTTTTATACTGCAGGTTCTTATTAGGCATCAGTTTTATACACATCAGTGTATACATGTCAATCCCAATCGTCCAATTCAGCACACCACCATCCCCACCCCACCGCAGTTTTCCCCCCTTGGTGTCCATATGTCCATTCTCTACATCTGTGTCTCAACTTCTGCCCTGCAAACTGGCTCATCTGTACCATTTTTCTAGGTTCCGCATACATGCATTAATATACGATATTTGTTTTTCTCTTTCTGACTTACTTCACTCTGTATGACAGTCTCTAGATCCATCCACGTCTCAACAAATGACTCAATTTCGTTCCTTTTTATGGCTGAGTAATATTCCATTGTATATATGTACCACATCTTCTTTATCCATTCGTCTGTTGATGGGCATATAGGTTGCTTCCATGACCTGGCTATTGTAAATAGTGCTGCAATGAACATTCGGGTGCATGTGTCTTTTTGAATTACGGTTTTCTCTGGGTATATGCCCAGTAGTGGGATTGCTGGGTCATATGGTAATTCTATTTTTAGTTTTTTAAGGAACCTCCATATTGTTCTCCATAGTGGATGTCCACTCTCACCACTATTATTCAACATAGTTTTGGAAGTCCTAGCCACGGCAATCAGAGAAGAAAAAGAAATAAAAGGAATACAAATTGGAAAAGAAGAAGTAAAACTGTCACTGTTTGCGGATGACATGATACTATACATAGAGAATCCTAAAACTGCCACCAGAAAACTGCTAGAGCTAATTAATGAATATGGTAAAGTTGCAGGATACAAAATTAATGCACAGAAATCTCTTGCATTCCTATACACTAATGATGAAAAATCTGAAAGAGAAATTATGGAAACACTCCCATTTACCATTGCAACAAAAAGAATAAAATACCTAGGAATAAACCTACCTAGGGAGACAAAAGACCTGTATGCAGAAAACTATAAGACACTGATGAAAGAAATTAAAGATGATACCAACAGATGGAGAGATATACCATGTTCTTGGATTGGAAGAATCAACATTGTGAAAATGAGTATACTACCCAAAGCAATCTACAGATTCAATGCAATCCCTATCAAATTACCAATGGCATTTTTTACGGAGCTAGAACAAATCATCTTAAAATTTGTATGGAGACACAAAAGACCCCGAATAGGCAAAGCAGTCTTGAGGCAAAAAAATGGAGCTGGAGGAATCAGACTCCCTGACTTCAGACTATACTACAAAGCTACAGTAATCAAGACAATATGGTACTGGCACAAAAACAGAAACATAGATCAATGGAACAAGATAGAAAGCCCAGAGATTAACCCACGCACCTATGGTCAACTAATCTATGACAAAGGAGGCAAAGATATACAATGGAGAAAAGACAGTCTCTTCAATAAGTGGTGCTGGGAAAACTGGACAGCTACATGTAAAAGAATGAAATTAGAATACTCCCTAACACCATACACAAAAATAAACTCAAAATGGATTAGAGACCTAAATATAAGACTGGACACTATAAAACTCTTAGAGGAAAACATAGGAAGAACACTCTTTGACATAAATCACAGCAAGATCTTTTTTGATCCACCTCCTAGAGTAATGGAAATAAAAACAAAAATAAACAAATGGGACCTAATGAAACTTCAAAGCTTTTGCACAGCAAAGGAAACCATAAACAAGACGAAAAGACAACCCTCAGAATGGGAGAAAATATTTGCAAATGAATCAACAGACAAAGGATTAATCTCCAAAATATATAAACAGCTCATTCAGCTCAATATCAAAGAAACAAACACCCCAATCCAAAAATGGGCAGAAGACCTAAATAGACATTTCTCCAAAGAAGACATACAGATGGCCACGAAGCACATGAAAAGATGCTCAACATCACTAATTATTAGAGAAATGCAAATCAAAACTACAATGAGGTATCACCTCACTCCTGTTAGAATGGGCATCATCAGAAAATCTACAAACAACAAATGCTGGAGAGGGTGTGGTGAAAAGGGAACCCTCTTGCACTGTTGGTGGGAATGTAAATTGATACAGCCATTGTCTTTTTTTGTTGGTGGCCTATTTCCTTTGCCTTGAATGCTCTTTTCTGGGATGTTCAGATGGCTGGCTTGTCATCATTCAGTCTCTAATGATATCTTCTTAAAAAAGCTTACCCTAACGAATCTTCATAAGCTTTTATCACTTCTTTATTTTCTTCGCAGTATTTAGCACTCTCCAGAATCATCTCATTTAATATTTGTTCATCAGTTTGTGCCTGACTCTTCTCCCCCCCTACTACAGCACTAAGACCAAGGACTGGCCTGGTTTGATCTCTACTCTCTCCTTAGGGTCTAGATTCTACCTAGTTCATAGGTGGTGTTGAATGAATGAAAGAATATTTGGTTTACTGACCCCAGGTAAATATTAGAAATTAAAATCCCTTATTGTCCTAATAAACAACAATTAAAGCATCCATAGATTTCTTAGCCCAGCAAAACACACTCTTCTGAACTCCTACACAAGAAACTGCTGTCATACCTCAGGGATATTTGTTGACTTTTATAATAGTCTAGGAACACATGGATTTATCTGAGTAGAGGCTAAACGGATTTTATAGATGACAAGATTCCAAGTTGATCTCAGAGACATGGATAAAATAATTCAAGGTATTTCAAAAATGTGCAGACTGAACATAAAGTTGGAACTAAAAAGAGGAAAGGATTTCTACTATGAACACACTGTGAAGCAAAATATTTGTCAGACAAATGTAAGCCGTTTTTATATTCTAAAAAACAGGTAAGCAAACAACCAGTTGGCAAAGGTCTTCTTTACTTCTGTTATTTAAAGTCTCAATTATGGTTATAACTTAAGAGGACATTCCCCTACATGGTAGAGCAATGCAAGGTTCAATTAAAACCCAATTACACAGAAGTGGAACATAATTTAAAACATTTTAGATTTTGCTACTGTAAAAAAGATGCATTATATTCTATTTAAATTAACTGTACATTACAAAAGCTATGAGAAAACAGAGAGAAAAATAAATAGAAGGACCAACTAGATTACTCTTGTCACAGAAGGCCTGGGCACTCCGATAAAGCAAAATTAGGTCAGATAACAGGGCTTTAAAGCTAAAGCAATTTCTACCCTGAAACCTCTGAAGATCTCATGCACTTTTTCTTTTTAACTTTCAAGTTAGATGGAAAGTTTCTGGGTTTTTTTCCTTTTAAAATAAACTGAAGTGTCCCTCTATTGTCTTTAGAAGAGGGACCATACAGTCATACTAGACCAAGTAGTCACTGTTAATTTTTTTTAAATAGCATCGGTCTAGTAGCTAGTTTTGGATACCCTTATATTCCATGAATGAATATACGAGATTAACAGGACAAAAACCGTCATAAACAAAATGAAAAGAGCTAATGTTTGCAATAAGGTCTATTGGGTATCTTGGTTGATCAAGAGTCTAGTTCTAGATTATTGCATTTAAAAGAGGAATTACCCTGCCTCTCACTCAATCCATGTATATCCACTGGCATTCGGACTTTAATGATTCTGAGGACTTAAACTCTTTCCCAGACGTGAACATTTTAAATCCTTAGATTTGCAAAGATGTTACCGGCAATAAAAAGGCTGGTTTTCCCCACTAGGACTGAGACACAGAGAGAACCGAGGGGCCGACAGATCGAGGAGATGAGAAAGGAGCCGCGCACCTTGAAGGTCAGGTGGGAGAGAGACACCCGACCGCAGAAGGTGGTCAGGGACCGGCCACCATAAGGAAAAGAGTATTCCAGAAGAGCGGGCCAATGTCGGGGGTGGAGGCCGAACGCCGTTAGGGAATGTTCTGTGCTTCCGGGGAGGGAGAGCGGGGCTCATTAACTATTCTTACCCTGAGCGTAAGAGTTGTGCCATGGAACTCCGGGGTGTCAGAGCCTGACCAACAGAGCGACGCCGCATCCGGCCTTCCCCTGCTGGGCCACCCGTCGCCCGCGCGGACGCCAGCCGGCGCGGGAACAACGCGCTCCGCCGACGCTGCCCGCTCTGCCGGACGGCGGCCCCGCGCAGGCGCACTCCGGGGCGCGGACTCAGGCGCAGAGGCGGGTCCGGCGGACCCCGCCCGCCAGTCCCGAGCCCTAGCGGTGCCCGAGCACCTGAGCGCAGGCTCCCGAGCAAGGGTCCCTGGGGTGTCTGTCACCCTCTTCCTGCCCCGGAATGCAGTCGCCCCCGCAGCTGTCCCGAGGGAGATACACCGACGTGGCTTTTTGGCCGCTGCCCCAAGCCTGTCCCGGGACGCCGTCTGCAGAGCCCGGGAACCCTGCCACGCTCTGGATGGCGACCCCAGCGCCCCGGGAGCCGGCTGCAGTGTGCCAGGGTATCCCTGTGTCTACTGAATCGTGTCTGGAGGCAGAAACCCCACCCTCCTGCCTTGCCCACACCAGAGACGTCAGCCTCAGACCCAGTGAGGATGCTTCCCAGCTCGGAGGACCACGAGGACCAGGGCCCGGGCCCCGCCTGACAGTTCCGCGACGAGAGCCCTCCCCAGAGCTCGGGCCTTAGGCTCAGAGGCTGCCCTGAACTTTGGCAAGAAGCTTTGGAGGGTATCCGCCTGGGCAGCTTCTACTAATACCCTTGCCTGTCAACCAGGAATCAGGCCTGTAGTGTGGGCCGCCCTCCTCATTTGCTCCTTCGGTGGTTTTCAAGCTTTCCTTTAGCCAAGGATCCCTGGGAGGTTTTGGCTGTGGGCATAAATAAATTGAAACAATGGAAATGGCAATAGCACTAGAACAAAAACATTGTGGAAATTTTAGGCCAAGCGCTTGGAAATTGATAAAATAAAGGTATTAATTTTCATGTGACCCTGTTTGCACTCAAAGGCTAGATAAAGATGGGGCATTCAAGTTGCAAACAAAATATATTAGCAGCTGTCCTCAACAGAGGATTTAACTCATAGTTAATTGATATCAATAATATTACCGATGTAAGCGAGATGCGATAGAAGAAACAGGATAAGGCAGCGATTAGACACAGAGGCTTTGAAATCCTATGGACACTTTTTCAAATCACTCGTCTTCTACTTAGTAGCTGTATGACTTTGGGCAAGAAACTTAATCACTTTAACGTTCAATACTTCATCTACTAAATGTGGATGATAATAGTACCTACATGATACGGTGGCCAGGAGGATTAAATAAGATAATGATCGCAAAGCGTTCATAAAGTGCTTGGGATATATGAAGGCTGTTGTGATGGGTGGCCTAACATTTTCTTCTAAGGCTGGGAACTGTTTCCCAGAATCTTCTTTATATGATCTGGGTTAGAGTACAGTATCCCAATGTGAGGAATTCATAGAAAGTAAGAGAAGCAGAAGAAATTATTCTCTGGGTTAGAGTACAGTATCCCAATGTGAGGAATTCATAGAAAGTAAGAGAAGCAGAAGAAATTATTCTCTGGAGTTGATTGCAAGCAGATGTGACGGCAGATGAGGGATTCACATCAGCTTCACGGCAAATTTGTGGCAACCTCCACTGCAGACTGGGATAGCTGTAGGAGTGGTACAAAAGTACTGGAGAACTGCAGCAGCTTCCAGGCAAGGAATTGAAAACCACTTGCTTTGGATATCCAGGTGGTGATTTTCAGGGTGGGCTCCTCCACCTTTGGTGACAGACAGCCCCCCGACCTTCAGCATTTCCCTGGCCTCTGCGCCCCGACCTTCTAACTCTCCATCATGCAAACTTATTTGTATTAAACCCCATATGACCCAGATACGGAGTTGCTTCTGTTTTCCTGACTAAACCCCCCTTAATGATCTACCCAAAGGTGGTATTAGCTAATATTTTCAAGTTTATTATTACTTTTATATATTTCTATATTATTTTTATATATTTATATGTTTATTATTACCACTACTGTTATTACCATTTTTATCAGATATTTTTATAGCATATGTTTTTGACAGACTATGTACATTGCATCTTTTTATTGGCTTTATTTTTTCTGATTATAAAACTAATTAATGCTCTCTTAATAGAGTTTATTATAAACTGCAGTCTTTAACGTCATGAATATACTATAAATTGAGACAGCCCCTGCATTGATATGTTTCCTTTTTTGTTAATTATAATTTTGTTACCAATTCAAATATATTTATTTTTAAAACATAAATATATAGGAAGATAACATTATTTTTAAAAATTTTGAAAAACAATCTAGAGAACATAAATCATTAATTACTGACTGCAAATTTGTATTATACATCATGTGAATACATGGAAGTTAGGGCTATTATAACCTTGTACTATATAGAGCACGGCCATAATTAATAAGTTGGAAAATGAATGCTAACTAAATAGCAATAATGACTGTCACAAAATACATTTTAATTTTAACATCCACTAGATAAAAGCAAAACCATGAGTGAGCTGGTAGCTCATTATAGTCATTTATTATTAAATAATGTGTGCGTAGTTAAGGGAATGAGTAGTCAGGCAACAGTAGAACACATTTTAATAGATTCTTTTCATCTGATGAAAGCTATGGACTCTCTTGGTTAAAAAACCAAAAAGTACATGTATACACACAAACATCAAATCTTACATAATATTCCTGGGTGTTTACCCATCCATGGGCTAACCCTCTAAGGTTTCATTGACTCCAGATTAAGAATCCTTGCTTCAGGTCACACAGCAAACAGATAGCATGGCATTCTGCCTAAAAATTTACTTACTTAATTAGTTGCTTAGGAGTAAGTTACTTCTTACTTCATTCCCTGAGAGGTAAGTACTAGCCTTAGTAGAAAGTTATCAGGAAACAAAATTAAAACCATTTCCAAAATCTGAGGACTTTCTCATCATATAGTCTTTTTGTTAAATCAGTAAATATACAGGATATTACACTATAGTAATAATGGAGGTGGTGTCAATCAAATATATTTTTTACTCAACACCATAATTATCTTAAATATTAATTGGCATGTGGCACATTACCATCTGTAGAATATTTTAGTTCAAAGCTGGCATTAAGATCTGACGACTGAATTAATTCATTCTAAATCTGCATATGTTTCAATGTTCTCTTTTTAATTAGGTCTTATTAAAAATTTGCATGAGATCACAACCTTCCAAACACTCACCCTCTCCACCACCACCTGTTTTTCATAAATAGGTAGTTAATGGGCATTGAATTGTCAACAAATAAATGAGAGACTATCCACTTGAAAATCAACTGTCTCCAAAGTAGCTTATTTTTCTGAAACAGGCTTATTTTAAATTGATGTCAGCATTCCCAACTGATAGAACCCCACTTGGTTTCCACCTCTACCAGAACCCTTGCCTTTTCATTCACTCCATTTTTCTAAATAGAAGTAGAATGGAGGAAGTTTTTTTTTCTGCTTCATTACACCTCTAGGCTCTGTTATGAGTTTTGGCTTTGGCAACAAATAGGTTCCAATGCAGCATCTAGGTTTCCATGCACAAGTGAGAAGGGGACAGACATCTGTTTGATGTTTTCCGGTCAGACTCTTCCGTTCACAGAACTCAAACTGTCCTCTGGTTAATCAACCTTCCCCCACCTCAGAACCATGCCCAGGCCCACCCTAAATGTTCTCTCATTCCCAATCAGAACTGAGATTTCACTGGAAGGCTGAGCTCAACAGGAAAGGAAGCAATGTGAATAGCAATAATTAAAAGTATCAGTTATTTATTGAGTTTGATAGGCACAAGTGTCAAGTATATTCCATAGATTTAACCACTCACTATACATTAAAGGACTGCATACAAGATGCACAACCCAACTAGGATATATGCACTTTTACAAAGGTGTGTGTTAACGCCCTGCTTATTTCAGGTCACCTGCCCCTCACCAACAGCCCACCAATGCAAACAATCTTAGCCACGCATCCAAACACAACCATACAGGCCTAGGGAATAAGAAATTCTCACCCCTGTTTTGAAAGACTCTTTGGCCCTTCTTAAATATCATTTAATATAAAATTAGGTTATGATACTCATTTGTAATACACAGTAAAAGGCAACTAATTTACCTCGTTATATATTATAGAATATAATCCAGTTAGGGAAAGTAAAAAAAAAAAAAATGAGTAGTTTTATAATGAAGATTAAGAATAACCCTACATCTCTACGATTATTTAGCTCCTACATCTTAGATCAACAGACAGAAGTGAACTTTGAGGCTCTGGGTCTTAAATATAAATATTCCCAGCAGAGATAGAGTGGACGTATTGATCAGGTGTCCACCTGGAGCTATCCGACTGAGGCCAGAGTCGTAAGGACATGAAGAAAATTATAGCCTTTTTAATTGCCATATGAATGTTAAAAATGGCATTTATTAAAAGAAGGAATTGTGGGCAAATGATGACACAGATGCCTACTAAATATAGCTTCAAAGAAGTCACCAGAATAATAGGAACCACATGGAATTAAAAAAAAAAAAAAAGGCTCTGATCAGCTCCAAGCAGAGTTAGTTAGGCATAGTAAGTGTTTGAATAATATTACAAATACAATTGTACACAACACTCATGCCACTGTATTAAATCATGTGTTTACCAGTTCAGCTCTCTGAAGAGTTCTTGAGGTCAGGAAACATGTCTTAGACATCTTTGTTTCCCAAGATCAAAGAACAGTTCCTGGCATATGTGCTAAAAGAAAGAATGAATAAATGAATAAATCCTGTCAATAACTTTACTAAAAACCTTCTGTAGCTGCATTATCACCTGAAAAAAAATCCCCACAAAAAACAAACCCCACATACCTCCCTTCATAGCATTCAAAACTACCTAAACATGGTCCCCAACCTATGGTTTCATCTCTTATGATAAGATGCTCTAGATTCTACAGAGAGCAAAAGTTCCCTTGATACATCTTTCATATCACATATTTATAGTAGGCTCTCATCTCAGAATAAACAAGACTGGCATGGCCCAGGGATTAGGGAGCTTACATTCTTTGGAAGAGTAAGACAATAAATAAATAATAAAATCAATAAGTAAAAAAATATAGATTCTGGAAAGTTCTATGGAAAAAAGGCAGAGATTATATTAGATAAATGGGGGTAAGATATATTACAGGGAGTAATCAAGAAAGCCTCTCTGAGGAAATGATATTTGATCTGAGACATGAGGGTAAAACTAGAACCAGACCTTCAAAACTCCAGCAGTTCAGGCAGAGAGAAGAATAAATGCAAAGACTCCTGGGCATTGTGGGGCTTGGTATATTCCAAAGAGCTGTCAAATGCCAGCAGGGAATAGTGAGTTGAAGAGCTAGGCAGATGCCAGAACTTGCAGGGCTTTGTTGGTTGACATATAGACTGAATATTACTTTAAACGGAATGCAAAGCTAGTGAATGATGTTAATTAAGGAATTGAAATTGATTTACCCTTTGAAAAGATGTGCCGAAACTGTTCAGAGACTACTGAACTATATAGTGGTGTTTTAAGTGAGGGTGCAAAGCAATGGCCTGACTTTATACATAAATTTCTAAAAGTAGACCTGACCCGGCGAGGAGTGGGTCAAATCAGCCTAAAGACTGAATCACCCAGGTGCTGGGTTTGAATGACTGAGCTGATGTCAGTGCCATTCACTATAATACGGAGCAATGAACAAGGGATGGTTCAGTGGTGGAAGACCAAGAGTTCCAACATGAACATGGGAAAGGAGCTGTGAACTAGCCAGACAGAAGAGACAGATAGTGTTCACAGCAACTTTTCAATTAATATTTTTCAATGCTTACTTTAAAATGACCATCATTATCTTTTATTTGTGCAACAGATATTTATTGAGCGCTCACTATAAACTAGACACTGTGCGTTTCAGCTGGTCAGTGAACAAAACAGAAAGGTATCCCTGCTCTGCAGTTGTTGGTCTGTGGGTTTCCTCTTCAAATTGTCTGGAAGTAGGAAACAAGTGTCAACAGCAGAAACAGAGAATGGGAGATTAAGACTGGGAGTTTTGAGAAAAGGGAAACAAATGAAAAATAGTGACCCAGGAGTGTAGGATTACCTGGCCACTTGAGATTTGTTGTCACAAATTTAAAGTAAGACAAGTTTGTGTGGTAGCATGTTTTTCTCCCAGCCCTGTTCAGCTGCACAGGTGTAGGCATGAAAGAGGCAAAAATTTGTATTTAGGCAGGTTTATGGTTTAACTAATTGAGTAGGATGAGCTGAGAGAGGGGCAAGGTAGCAATACTTGGGAGTACGTGCAATGGAAGAATTGTAACGACTGGCCACTGGCCCCGGAATTTAAGCTGAGCAAGGACATCAAAGAGGTAAGGGAAAATGAAAATGTTGTAGGATCAATGGATTGGACATCCAGGTAGGGTCAAAGAAAAGTTGGGGTTGGGATACTAGAGGCAGTGAGCTAGATAAAGAGGAGAAGATGGTTGGAGAGAAGGATGCTTGAAAGTGAGACTCTGGAGAACTGCAGTTATTGAGTAAGAACAAGAGGAGTGGCTAAGACAGGAAATAAGGTGAAAAATAGATCACTGGGTGAGAGGAGTTCAACAAAGAGGTCAGTGTGATGGAAAGGTCATTTACATGTATACAAAAATTGCAAGAATGAACACACATGTAGTATTAGAAAGAATGGCAGTATATTGCATTAAAGCTATTGAGAAATACAGGGAAACCACCCAGACGTCTATAGAGTTAAAACTATTGAGGAATATAGGGGAGCCACCCAGGGGTCTATAAAAGTTACAACTGAGGTGGTAGGCAATATAATCTGATGACACAGAGTTGAAAGATAGGTCTATTTTTAAATTTTTCCTTAAATCGAGTAAGTCTAAAACATTTAAGTATGAATGTTTCCTCTTTATTAGAAATATTTCATCAGCAAAAAAAATTTGGGGGGAGAATGGATACATGTATATGTATGGCTGAGTCGCTTTGCTGTGCACCTGAAACTATCACAACATTGTTAATCGGCTACACTCTGATATAAACTAAAAAGTTTAAAAGAAATTTTTTCAGCTAGGGAAAAAAACATATTATTATTAAAATCCAAGATTATAAAACATTAGATGAATATACAAATTTATATATTCATTTTCAAAGAAAAATTATAGCTAATATGCAGAACACCAAGTCAATGCACAAAAAAAAAGTTAACTGATAAGGCACTTAGTCCTAAACCAACATTAAACTAAAAGTCATGGCATTAAGCATAGACATAAATTCTTACATAAATTAATTTAGCAGCATGCTGGCATCAAATATTCTCTACGGTTTATGGAAAGTAAAAGAGCAAATTGACATCATTAGTAATTGTAATAAATTTCTATTTTACAGACACCTAATACCCCATTCACAGAAAGTATGTGCTAAAACCTCTCTCTCTCTCTCTCTCTCTCTCTATATATATATACACACACAGAGAAAGAGAGATTTTATATATATATATATATATATATATATATATATATATATATATACACACACACACACTCTATGTAGGCTTTGTAGAGTTATATATGTTTTGATAAAAACAGACATCATGTGCTTAAGACTAAATTCCTTAATGAACAATAAACAGCAATCAGTTTCAATAAACCCTCACTGAATTCAACTAGGCTCACTGCAGCTGGTAAATCACAAGGTGATTTAGAAAGATTCACAATCACTCAATAAAATCCATTTTCTGCTGAGGCAATGAATAATCTTGCCAGCTGTTGTCAAGATGGTTTTACATATGAAGTATGCCGTGTATGCTTATATATTTTTATTTGACCAAAAACATTTTCCCTCAACACTGAACCTAGACCACAAACACTATTTGGAAGCAGTGGCTCTGTAATGTTTAACGGGTTAAATACAAGTTGGTTTCTTGTATAATACAGTGGAATGACCTTACAAACCTACACAATGACTAGCCTCATGCCCCAAGGTCCTATTAGAATAACAGAAGAGATGTTATGTAAAAAATGAAAGCACAATAGCACGGGAAAACAAGAGTGCCATCAATGGACTGGAAATTTTGAGAAACTCTAAAGCATGAAGAACTAAGCAGATGGGGTAAGACTAATGGTTACATTAGAACAGCCGAGACACTACAGCCCAAGACACCAGAATGAAGTTCTCTTCTTCCCAAGAGAGCCAGAGACCATTCCAGCTAAAGCACCAACCTTAGGCCAAGGAGAAGCCATCAGTGTAATTCATTAAAGAACTACATTCGGAGCAGCTGGGCTTGTTGAGACCCATCTCCCTCTTCTAAGGGATGCTGTTGGCAGCTGGGGCTTTTACACATAGAGTGAGGTCAGAGAACTCTTTTTTTTTTTTTAATTTATTAATTAATTAATTTATTTTTGGCTGCATTGGGTCTTCGTTGCTGTGCGCAGGCTTTCTCTAGTTGTGGAGAGTGGGGGCTACTCTTCATTGTGATGGGAGGGCTTCTGATTGTAGTGGCTTCTTTTGTTGCAGAGCACAGGCTCTAGGCACACAGGCTTCAGTAGTTGTGGCACGTGGGCTCAGTAGCTGTGGCTCGCGGGCTCTAGAGCTCAGACTCAGTAGTTGTGGCGCATGGGCTTAGTTGCTCCGCGGCATGTGGGATCTTCCCAGACCAGGGCTCGAACCCGTGTCCCCTCCATTGGCAGGCAGATTCTTAACCACTGCGCCACCAGGAAAGTCCCCAGAGAACTCTTTGCCAGTGCCATCTGTCTAAGAAAGGACTCCAGGAATAGCCGTAGAGTCCAAGAAGAAGCAGAGTACAACTTGAGGTAACCCTGGGCTCCACATCTCATGGAAGGTGAAGACAGAGTCTGGTGAGTGAACTACAGGAAAGCTTTCTACCCCCAGAGCAGGGCCCTCCTTTCCTGGGGACGCTGGATTTCCACCTGCATATTGTACAAGGAAGTCTGATTGCTAAGCTCTCTAAGCCCATTCACCCAGCTTTCCCAGTCAAGGAAGAGGTCAGATGGGGAATCTACTCAAGTACAGAGGAACCCATACAAGCTACCTATAATAAGAAATCTTATCTTTCATTCATATATATGAATAGACAACCAGAAATCACCAGAAATTTTAGGAAAAATTGTGCAAGTGTGTAAGTAAGACAACTGAGACGAGAAGAAATAGAGCAATTTCAGGAAACTACTGGAAAGAGTGTTACATTTATAAAACAAGAACTTGCTGCCATGAAAAATAAGAAATCTAAGGAAAATATTATATAGCATCGATGAGGATTAAAATAGAATTGCGAAAATCAAAATATAAATGCAAGGACTAAATAAATTCAAGGCAATGTAGTGATCTAAATACTAAAGTTGAATAAACCTAATGATAAATGAAATAAAAATACAAAAATTGGGAAATATACACTAAGAGGTATGGAAGTCAAGATGTGGAAGGCCCACCACTCTTTTAAGAAACATTTCAGAAGAATACACTGACAATGCCGATAAGAAAACAAAGAAAAATACAATAAAAATTCCCTAAGCTAAAGAGATATACCCAAAGCATCAGACTGAAAGAGCTCAGAACTAATGAAAAGACCCTTAACTAAAAATACCCTGATGAAATGTTATGAGTTCACAGACAAAAATAAAATAATAAAAGATGTCAGAGGGGAGAAGTGCTGCCTTATAAAATAAAAAGAATCTGAGTGATATTAAACTCCTCATCAGTAAAACTCAATGTTAAAAAACAAAAGGGCTGTAAACTTTAAGATGCTCAACTGGGGTGAATGGGGGACATGACCTTAGAATTGTATGAACGGGCCAGGATATAAATCAAATGTGTGGGAAAAAATAAGGATATTTTCAGACATGAAATTCAGAGAGTTTATTTCCCCCCCTCCATGAAAAAAAAAAGTTAAAGAGATGCTCTACAATGATAAAAAAGGAATCTAAGTAAAAGCATAATATGAATATAAAAACCAAAGGCAGCCAGGTATTCAGAAATATGGCAAAATGCTAGAAAGAATTTTTTAATATAGAATTTGACCTTTAGTAAGTTCTTCAGGTAGTAATATTTTAGTAAAAGGTGATGACTTTTCCGTTTTTCTGGGTATAGTCACTCTACATGACTCTGCAGCCCCACACCTCATGCTTAGCCTCCACGGTGTCCTACTTCTGGGGCAGGTTGGCTTTCCTCTCCCTGAGATGCCCACACCACAGCTCCACCCAGAGAAGATGCTCACACAGCCCCTTACACGCTAGTCCACCCAAAGAAGCAGCCTTCCAAGACATCACCACTGGGATCTGCAGAAAGAACAGTGTTGCCCAAGAAGGTCCAGTGCAACTGGATGACCTTCCTTCACAAGGCTCTCAGGAGGTCCCATCGTGCCTCACCTCTCCCAACTGTGTCATCAACAGAAACACAAGCCTCCCAGTTTAGCGCCCAGACTGTCATACCCATAGTCTTCTGTATATTCACAAATCTAACCTATCTTCACCCCCTCTCTATGATTCCAGACCCTTCCACCACGTTCTATGATGGTACACTGAAAGAAGGATGGAAACCATGTTTAAATTTACTGAAACTAAAGCCACCAGCAGACCAGCAGATCAAACTGTCCATGTTATTCCTCCCATTTGTTTCCTCTCTGTGTCCACGCAGGCGTTTAGCCCACGGTTGGGTCCCCAGCACCAACTCCTGCTTTACGTTTCACAACCTCACTCCCTTCTTCTTAACACTCAACTCTCCACCCTGTAAATGAAATACTTTCTGTCAATCTTATTCTGTGCCTTTCCCTTGGTAACATGGTTTTTCTGTCCCCATACCTTTGATTCCTTCCTCCAATAGCCAACATTTTTGTGCCCTTTTTGGTATTTTTCATGGCCAAAGAAGTCAGACAAATTCAGGGAATCTGAAAGTGGAGACCCAACAATAAGAATTCTCTAATAGTTTCATTATATCAGGAAAACAAGAGAGAGTCTATTTTATTTGCTTTGTGATTTTTTAAAAGTAGTTGATTTGCCTTTATTTTAGTTTTTCAAGGAATTACGGGAAGAAGTTAAACTGGAAACAAAAAAGTGAATGTTTATTTTCTTCTGGGTTAGTTTTCAGTAGTGGTAAATAACCAGATCTTGTCCTATGTGTTTGTCTTGCTGTTCCTCTGTGTATGTGACGCAGGTGGTTATAGACTGGAATACTGTCAGAGGTAAATGACCCTCTCTGGAAAAAACCTTAGATGACGTATGAACTGTGACCCATCACACAACCAATCAGCCAGCTGTATGTTCTCGGCCAGTCCAGAGCTGAATCCACCGTCAAGTTCTCACGGCAAGTCTGTGAGAACTGTCCTAAAAAGCCATGACTCAGACTGCCTACACCTTTGAATTTACAATATCTTAGGGAGATCAGGTTAGGTAACAGACTTAACAATATTTTATTTTAGGACCTGGGTGGACCCAGTGATCCTAGAATAAACCCAATTCTTAGGTTGAAAGTATTCCCAAGCTCTCAAGATTGAAGTGTCCTAAGAGACCCGTATTTCTTTGCTCTTTGTGAAGATCCAACATAGGATCCCTACGTCAAAATAAGCCCAGTCTAAGCTAACTTTGATGACAGGCTCCAAATGACAAATGATCATCAAATCACCTTAAGAATGTGCAGAGTCAAAAGACAAATGGACTCACTCAATATGTAGTAACTCTGAGGCTTCCAAAAGAAGGGGGAAAAGAAAAGAAACCCCAGAAAGTTAAGAACAAGAGCAGCCAGTGGTGAGAACGAGCAAGTCAGCAAGGGATGGAACACGACCCAAGGGCTCCGGGAACCACGCCCTGTGATTCAGGCACTCCTGTCTCCCTGCAGCCTCCCACGGGGGCATAAAAGTACATCACAGAAGAGGTGTGACCTCCTCTTCTGCAAAGATAACATCACAAAGCTCCTTACTGATGTCTGCTCCCGGTTGAGTGAGGGTCTTCAAGAAGTAGTTTGGCACTTGGAGACAGTGAACTGCATAGATTTGAAACTCCTGGAGTAGCAGGGAACCTCATCAAGGGGCTTCCAATGCCTGATGCTTCTCAGTAACCAACCAGGGAGGGGAGACAGACAGGGCTGGGGTGGCAGGGGTTACTCCCACAGACCCTGTAGGGAGGAGGACTTCATTTGCCATCATCATGCATTGGCCATTGGTTTCCAATAGAATAGATGTAGTCATACAGATTTCGTTCTAAACTTTTCACTGTAATTAGGATGAATACTGATTCAAGGATACATGCGAATAAACAGTTTCGTCCTGAAAAATATACTAAGGATAGGACTGGCTGTAACATTTGTGGGGTCCGGTACAAAACAAAAATGTGGAGCCCTTTGTTCAAAAATGATTAAGAATTTCAAGTCAGTGAGAGCAGAGCATTAAACCAAGAGTGAGGACCTCTGAATGCAGGGCCCTGTGTGACTGCACAAGGCACATGCCCATGAAGCCAGCCCTGGCTACAGGAATGTAAAGAGTTGCTGAGTCAGACACTGCTGTGCTATAAACTGCTTTTTCAGTAAATTTCCCCAATGCTAAAAGTGCATATTCAGCAAAACAATTCAAATACAGCATGAACATCTCAAGAGTACCTGAAACTTTTTCAAACTGCTAAAAAATCATTTCTTTGATAGGGATGTTAGATTATGTAAGTAAATTCTTCTGTGCCAAAACAATAACTCTGTTTTGCGATAACACCACTGGATTTTCAAAATATTATTTCAGCATACTATGCTTTGCTCCTGATAACTGTTTGATTACATATTCCTTTCAGGCTATGCTAATCAACCTGTGAGCATATATTTAAAATAAATAGGATAGTGTTCAGAGATATTAATCACTCGTTCATTTGCAAGGGAATTTTAATTAGCTTTGTTTAAGCATACCCATTTGGCTTTTAAATTAATTAAGAGGCCCTGTAGCCTTCTAACAGTTAAAGTGGATGCAGAAAAATCATAGGCTATATTTTAGTATCTTTATTTCTATAATCTATGTTTCAGGGCTGTAAATTTCTTTATTTTGCTATATTTTGCTTTTCTTTAGAAGATACACCAGGAATAAAAGAAAAAAATTGACTAAAAAAATCCAATAAAAAATACACAGAGCCAATTCACAGGACAAAAGGAATGGCTCTTAAACACTGCAACACAATTTAGCAGTGCATTTCAAAAGTAAAAATGTGAATCCCAATCTAGCAATTCAAAAATGAGAAATATACATGGATATTTGTTGAGCACTATCATAAGTCTTTTGATAAGATTTTGGCTAAAGAAATAATTATACACTATACTTCGGAATATTTTACAATTATTAAGCAAAATAAAGCAGTTTATATGTACTCATATGGATCTTTCTACAAGTTAAATTGCTAAATGAAAACACCACTCAGAGTGTTAGTTTATGGTTTTTAGGATAAGAATCCAGTAAACTGGAAGTTGGGAGACTAATTAGGATAACGTTTAGGAAAATAGGGGAATTGATAGGAGAATGGAGAAATACTTGGGGGGACCTGGAGAAAGGAGACTGCCTCAATATGAAAGCGATGAGGGGCCACAGGTGAGAGGAACAGTCTAAGACTACAGGAACGGGAAGAGATCTTCAAAATGATGGCAGAAGTTCCTCACTTTACTTAAGAGAGAACTGAAGACCACAGGGATGAGCTGACTTGTCTAAGTGTACAAAGCCACTCAGAGTTGTGCTGTATACTGTACAAGATGGAATTCATCATTAATTTATTGCAATTATTAATGATAAATTAATTCATCATTAAAATTTTAGGAAATATTATAAATTTAGAAACATGCTGATAAATTCAGTAAACAGACATTGAGCCTTTTAAAAAAAAAAAAAAATCACACCCAAACTCCATGCTAGGGCCTGGGAGATACTAGGATGAACAGGACATGTTTCCTACTCTTTTGTGGCGGGGAGTGGAGGGAAGAGGTTGAGAGAAAAATATGCCCCCAAAGTTGCCATTTAGTGTAAAAGTTGCTGCAGTTAGATGTGAACTGCCGGGACTTCCCTGGTGGTCCAGTGGTTAAGACTTCACTCTCCAGTGCAGGGGATGCAGGTTCAATCCCTGGTCAGGGAGCTAAGATCCCACATGCCTCACGGCCAAAAAATCAAAACATAAAACAGAAGCAATATTCTAACAAATTCAATAAAGACTTTAAAAATGGTCCACGTCGAAAGAAATCTTTAGATATGAACTGTCTACTTAGGAACAGATATTGAAAAAGTGTATGGCTTTATAGCATGTACCATGAAAAGTACCCAGCACACTTTCTATTTCTCTGCCTTCAGAATCTGTAAGTTTTCATAGCAGTGAACACGTTGGACAAAATGTGGATGTTGGTTTTCTACCCCACAGCATCAACCTCCAGCATAGATACTTGAAGATGACTGGTTTCCTAATGGGTCCTTCCAATACCCCTCTATTATATAATTGTCCTAATAATATAGTTCTAATATAATAGTTGTCCACAGGGCTCTCCCTTAATAGACCATAAATTCCTAAACCACAAGGATCTGGACTCATATATATTTCTAAATTTCTCCGAGTACATAGCAGTGATTTGTATTGATTAAGTAGGACTGTTAATTTTTATTTTAATTTTTTGTTTGTTTGTTTGACACGGTGAGGCAAACATAAGAAGTATAAAAGAGAACATATTCCTTGACATCGAGGAGTTTACAATTAGTATTTGACCAATGAATCTCAACAGGAACAGGAGGTCCCATTCCAGATGTTCAGAATCTTGAATTATTGGCTGGGGAGAGAGAGAGACAGAGAGAAGGAGAGAATATGAAGGTGTGTGTGTAGTAGTTAGATTCAGAGAGGAGTGGGACAAACATAATATATTTTAATACCTTCCCCCTGTAAAGTTATATGTCCAGGGAAAACCCCAGGCTCTGTTCTTTGTGTCCCTCAGAGTGCGACAATGTTAATCCCTGGGCACACAGAAGTTGTTCACTAGGTATTTGCACACTGATAGTTATAAAAATCCCTTTGTACCTTTCCCACATATTTGCCATTGAGGTATATCCTCTTACTTGACATGATATGGAAGAGTTCAAATTATTGCTGAATGTTTTGCTAAATTCTCCCTAAAGCTGTTAAAATAAGTTGTTTCAAGTCCTACTCTAGAAAAACTGTAGAATTTAAGCTAAAAAATTTAACAGTATCTTCATATCACTAACACTCAACATCATACATAGTATAATTCATTCAACTACAGGGAGACCTACTGCATTTTCAAAGATGCTGGTTCTCTAATAGTTAATATTTACTTCTCCCTCAGAGCAGAAATGAAATCTTGAGCACAAAATTAAATGAAAGGTACCATAACTAACGGTGGCCACTAGATGGTAACAGCAGAAATGTCATTATTTTCAGAACTAAATTATTGAGATAACTGCCTTTACTTAAAATGAGAAATTATGAGTTTACTGTAAAGCATGTAAGTCCAAAACAAGATGGAATTCATCATTAAAATTGTAGGAAATGTTATAAATTTAGAAACAAAATTACTTTGTACGATAGTTGGCACTTAAATCCATGCAATAATTGCTAAGGGACGCATGTTTCCTCTCTCAGAAATAGCATGACTACCCACTTGTCTCAACTATGGCATTATTCTTGATTTCTCCTTCACCTGCACCCCCAGGTAGTCAAATGCTAAGTCTGACTGATAGAACCTCATAATTAGATCTCGAATCTAATCAATCCTCTCCAATCCAGATGCCACCCCCTAGTCCTGGCCACCATCATCTCTCCCCTTGGTCACTGTAATGCTCTCCTAACAGGTATCACCACCTTCAGCCTTGTTCCCCTCTAATCCATTTCTTCAAACTGAAGCAAGAGCATGTTTGTACTGCTCTCATCTAATTATTTCACTCTCCTATTCAAAGCCCTTCAATGGCTTGCTATCACCTTGAGAATCAAGTAAAATCTCCTACAGATTGTTATAGGGACCTGCGTGAACTGATTCCTGCTGAATTCTCTAATTTCATCTCCTGCCACTTCTTTCTCAAACTCTGCACTGAAATATTTTCTTTCCTTTGGTAAATCTTCTAAAGGTGTCCTTTCTCTATTTTTTGCCACAATGTTCATTTTCTTTCCCTACACCATTCTTAGGATGCCACGGGAGGGAAAAAGTCATGCTGAAACTTGACTTTTAGGCTGTGGTATAACTTCTGATTTGTCACTGCAACCTAGTACTGTTGCATAATGGTGGGAAGGAAGGTTCACTGCAAAATGCCTCACTTTTCACTGATCTGCTCACATTTCCATATCGTGTTCTACAAAAAATGTGAGATTATTAGTGAATTTTATTTTGCTTCAGGATATCCTCCATTTATTTCATCAACAATGAACAACTCTGCCTAGAGGAATGTGTCAATTCTCCACATTTTTATATTTAATCAGATCCCATTAATATAGCCAACATTCCTTGTAATATACAGAATGAGATTGAAACTATCCCTGGGTTTCAGATGGACTAGACTTGAGCAACCATCACTAATACCTGAATTCAACTCATGTTACTCACAAAAAGGCTATTAAGTTGTAGGAAATTCACTAAATAGCAATACATGGATATATATCATTTCTGTTTTCAGCATTTCCATCTTTCACCAGCCCCAAATAATTAGGTTAAAGCATGAGTGAGAACTACAGCATTGTTTTACAGATGAAATGAAATTTTGGCTAGTGGATTAAACAAAATAAAGAAAGTAATGTGTTTCTCTAATATATTCCCTTAGGAAACATTTCCAAGGTCGACATTCAATCCTCGGGCTTTTTCCAAAGCTTAGTCTTTATTTCCTGAAGCCAAGAACATGGTGTTATCTCTTTTCAAAATCATAATAACCTATGAAAGAAAATAGGACCGTAGTCCCTAACAGAGGCATATTCTTCAAACCAAGAATGGACTGACGATGAACTAGGGTCGATCTCCTTTAAAATGGATTCTCAGAGGCTACCCATTTTTTATACATTTAATTGGAATACTTGTATTATTTTTTAAAGTAATGTACAATTGGGGATAAAAAGTATTTGGTAAGCAAAATTATTTGTAATGGAATTTTTTTTTTAATATTTATTTATTTATTTATTTGGCTGTGCCGGGTCTTAGTTGCAGCACGCAGGATTTTCATTGCTGAGTGTGAGATCTTCGCTGGAACGTGGGATTTTTTTTTTTTTGATTAATTAATTTATTTATTTATTTTTGGCTGCGTTGGGTCTTCGTTGCTGCGTGTGGGCTTTCTCTAGTTGCGGCGAGCAGGGGCTACTGTTCCATGCGGTGCACGGGCTTCTCATTGCAGTGGCTTCTCTTGTAGAGATGGGCTCTAGGTGCGCAGGCTTCAGTGGTTGTGGTACACGGGCTCAGTAGTTGTGGCTCGCGGGCTCTAGAGCGCAGGCTCAGTAGTTGTGGCACACGGGCTTAGTTGCTCTGTGGCATGTGGGATCTTCCCGGACCAGGGCTGGAACCCAGGTCCCCTGCATTGGCAGGTGGAGTCTTAACCACTGAGCCACCAGGGAAGTCCCTGTAATGGAATTTTATCTATAATATCTTCAACTTTAAAAAGTAAAATAACAGTTTTGGCAGAATATGAGTTTTTATATTTGGGGAAAACATACAAAAATTTACAAAGATTAATCCAGCAAACATCTGTACTCAAAACCAAAGTAACATTCATTATTTTTGTTTCTAGTTTTTTTTTTTTTTACTATAAAATAAGTAGAACATTGCAAAGAAGAATCAAAATCTCCTATGCACCCAAGTAAAGATGGGAACTTAATATAGTTTAGAGACGGCCTTATATATCAGAGGAGAAAAATGGACAATTTAAAAAAGGGTATTGGGACAATTTCCTTTCTATACATAAAAAAATAAAATCAGATTCCTAATTCAAACCCCATATAAAAATAAACTCCAGATTTATTAAAAGCTTAAATGGGGCAAAAAAAAACTATTAGAAGAAAATATAAGAAAAAAATCTTTATAACCTCAGAAAAGGAAAATATTTTATAGATAAGAAACAAAAATCATGGCAAAAAATGGAAAAATTAATGATTTTGAAATCAGAATTTATATTCTCTTCAAATCAGTTACCCTTTACCAACAAAACTATCCAATGTGTTTTACATGAGTGACAAGTTGTATGAACTATTCAGTATGTATTAGTGATAGTCATCAATTTTTCTGGTTTTTCCCTTCTGGGCATGTGGTGGGATTACACTTTCCCAGTTCTGGGTGGCCATGTGATTTGCTTTGGACAATGAAATGTGAGAGGTGACTATGTCACTCTGGGCAGAAGCCTTAAGAGCCAGTGCACGATCTGCCATGCTCTCGTCCCTCTGTTGTGGTGGCCAGTCATGTTTCAGAAAGTTCTCGACTGAAGATGGTAAAAACCAGACCTCACCACTGACCCAAGATGGACACTGAGTGTAAGAAATAAACTTTTGTGCTTTAAGCTACTGAGATCTTATGGTTGTTTGTGACCCATCACTTGGATAGCAATATGGCCAGATCATGCTGGACTCTGAAAGCAAGTGACAGAAACCCAACTCAAAGTTGCTTAAGGGAAGAAAAGCAACAACTAGTTAACAAGGTCACGTCGTAGAAAAGGAATGACCTCTTGAAACATTCATGGTTACTTTTCTCTCACTCTTGTCATCTTCTCTAAGCATGTTGGCCTCACGCTCTTAAACCAGCCTCTTTCATGGCCATCAGCACATCGGTTCAGCTTTGAGCTTTGAGATGGTAAAGAAAAACATTATCTTTTCCAATTTAAATTTGAAAATTTGGGGGACGGGACTCTGGTTGATCCATGCATGGCCTGGCTCCCATGCTTGTGCAAGTTACTGTGCGACAATGACAAGTTTTATCCTAAGATCATAATAATAGTTCCGCCCGTGGTTTTTATCAGAACTAAATGAACTAATCCATGTGAACACGCAGCTCACATAATAACCATATACTAGCTATCATTAACATGACCACTGTGTGATGGTTAGTTTTATGTGTCAACTTGGCTAGTCCACAGTACTCAATTATTTAATCTAACACTAATCTAGGTGTTGCTGTAAAGGTACTTTTTTTTTTTTTTTACTGTCTACCAATATTTTTTTTTAGTGGGAGTATAATTGCTTTACAATGTTGTGTTAGTTTCTGCTGCACAACGAAGTGAATCAGCTATACGTATACATACATCCCCTCCCTCTTGGACTTCCCTCCCACCCCCCCATCCCACCCATCTAGGTCATCACAGAGCACCGAGCTGAGCTCCCTGTGCTACACAGCAGGTTCCCACTGGCTATCTTAGACATGATAGTGTATTTATGTCAAAGCTAATCTCCCAATTCGTCCCACCCTCCCCTTCCCCCGCTGTGTCCACACGTCTGTTCTCTACATCTACGTCTCTATTTCTGTCCTGGAACTAGGCTCATCTGTACCATTTTTCTAGATTCCACATACATACATTAATATATGATATTTGTTTTTCTCTTTCTGACTTACTTCACTATGTATGACAGTCTCCAAGTCCATCCACGTCTCTACAAATGACCCAATTTCGTTCCTTTTTATGGCTGAGTAATATTCCATTGTATATATGTACCACATCTTCTTTATCCAGTCCTCTGTCGATGGACACTTAGGTTGCTTCCATGTCCTAGCTATTCTAACTAGAGCTGCAATGAACATTGGGGTGCGTGTGTCTTTCTGAATTATGGTTTTCTCAGGGTATATGCCCAGTAGGGGGAATGCTGGGTCGTATGGTAGTTCTGTTCTTGGTTTTTTGAGGAACCTCCATACTGTTCTCCACAGTGGCTGTATCATGTAAAGGTGCTTTGCATACTTCGCGTACAATCAGTTGACTTCAAGTAAAGGAGATAGCCCTTCACAATGGGAGTGGGTGTCATCTAATGAGCTGAAGCCTTAAGAACAAAAACTGAGGTTTCCTGAAGGAGAAATCTGTCTCTAGACTGCAGCACCAACTCCTGCCTGAGTTGCCAGCCTGCCCCACAGATCTCAGACTTGCCAGCCTCTACAATTGCATGCGTCAATTCCTCAAAATAAATCTCTATCAGATCTGTTTTCTCTGGAGCACCCTGACTGATACAGACTACAACCACATTCACAGGTAACCTTCATCTCCATTTTATAGATAAAAAACAAACAACAACAACTGAGCTGATAAGCAGTAGAGTTTAATTCAAATTCAGACGCCATGATTCCAAAGCCCGTGGCCTGGGGGAGATACTCAAGCTGGGTTTTTAACACTGGGTAAAATTCCCATAGCCCAAGAGAAAAAGGAGAAAAAAAAAAGACAGGGATGAAAAGCAAGAGTCTGTCCCACTTTTAAAGAATTCTATGTGATACAGCCTCCATTCATGATCCCTTCTGATTTGTACTAACAACCACAACCAGAGCATTTGCTTTGTACACATTATCTTAATGCTAGCTATTTCTTCTTGACCCATTTGTGGTTTATGTAGAAAGCAACAGCCACCAGCTTTTAGGTCAAAAAACTTCATAGATGTATTCAGTGAAATCTGGCTACCTCTCAGACTTTTCTCTTCCAAGGAGAAGAAACTCAGTTCATGGTCCTTAACTCATGGACGTGGAATCCAAGGTATTAAAATTTTAGGACACTGGTCCAGGAGACAGACTAGCAGACTCAGAAGCAGAACCCATGACTCTCTCATCTCCAATCAAGTGTATTCTCCTTGAATCTTGCTTCCTTCTCATTCCTTCCATGGCAAAAGACCCCACACCAAAAGGAAAGATACAACAGCAAGGGAAAAGGGAAAACACATTCAACTTTGAAACAAGTTGTACAAATCTGGGGTAATGGTGGAGTCACCTTTTCACTAATAGCTGTGGGGATAACTTCAAGAGTAACCAGCTCACCAAAATGCTGACTCATATGCCTTAATACATAAGCACCTTAGGACAGAGGTTCAAAGAGAAGTGGTCATCATTAGGATTACATAAGCCTAAAATTAATTTCTGTCTAAAGACACTGCCCTTGAACCAGATATTCTTCTTATGTGAAAAGTAAATATATTTCTATCCACATAAGTTCACCAAGACTTTTAAACAATAAATAGAAAAGAAATTGTCAAATCATCTCTTCTGTGTATCAAAAGATTACTGTACTTCTTTAATTTGGTCTCACCTTCGATTTTTAATATATAACCCTTTGGATAAATAAGTCTCCAAGTGCCTGATAAATTCTGAGTTCCTAAGCAACAATTTAAAAAGATATTGTCACCCATGCCTTTTACCATATAATAATTACAAAATAAGTTCATACCTTTAAAGAGGGAGACCTGTGTGCCATGAACAGCAACGTGGATCACAAGTAGATTTAGGTGTTGGATGTGCTCAAAATGTGCCTATAAGTCACCACCACAATGCTGTACAGTCATCTTTCTTTCTATCTATCATGGTCTCTCCTACCTGTACTAGGAGTATTCTTATTTTTTATAGTTTGTGCCTCACCTCTAAGTAGCACTTGACAGTATACAAGCCCCTTATGGTACCTCATTTAATTCACAGAAGTTATGCAAGTATCATCATCATCACAGATGTGGAAATTGTGATCCTAGATCATAGATCATGCTGGATCACTGAGATGGAAACTGTATCTTCAAATTTGATAACTGCCTACCTATTATTCTTTTACCTTGATACATTACAGGTTCCATGAAGACAATATTTTGCTCACTAGTCTATCTGCATTTTCTAGCAGAGAGGGAGGATTTAATAAATCCCTATATAATGAATGCATACTAAAATCTGGATGCCAGATCTTATTAGCAGTGATAAAGCTTCAATTCACTGAATTTCTGGTGGGCAACACACTCTGTAATTGATCATTTACACGCACACTTTATCAGTAGACTACGCAAAAGGATTACAGTACAGTTCCTCATCAGAAATGGCTAACATGAAACTGATGACACTCATTAAAGCTCAGTTTAGAACAGTGGTTCTCAAAGTGGGATCCCTGGACCAGCAGCATCCACGTGCTTGGGAACCAGATGTGCAGATTCTTGGGTTCCACTTCAGAGCCACTAAACCAAAAGCTCTGAGAACAGGACCGAGAATCTGTGCTTTAACAAACCCTCCAGATGACTTTGATACACGCTCAAGTTTTGAGAACTGCCAGTTTAGCAAGACAATATCCACGGAAGATGGTTTGAAGGATATGACGTCCTTCTACTCCTCAAAATAGTCTAAAGCACAGGCCATGTTATTGGCCCTCTGTAGCATTCCTTTGCCTGCACTGTGTTTTGGCATCAAGCCACTGACCTGTATCCAGAAAGAATAACTTAAAAAATAACTTTATGTGTACCCATTTGTTCATTCCTTCACAGATTCAGTATCACAACACCATATTGCCTCAGTCTGCTAAACAATTTGTGTGGGGGGCAGGTGGGGAATGGGGGGAGGAGGAAAACAGGTCTCTACTCCCAAGGAACTTAAAATTTGATAGAAGAGAAAAAAAAATACTCATATCAAAATGCATACGATAGTGACATGGGTGGTAAGTGGTTACAGACACTTTATACCTCAGAGGAGGAGTGGTTTCCAGCTGGCTGAACAGCTGAGGTGATCAGATAAGACTTCTTATGACCGCTATAAGGAAGGACGACTATGTTCAACTCCACTGAGGCGCTGGAGCAAAATACAATGAGGCTAAGCAAGCTGAAAGGATGGAGTTGCTAAATAAAATATATATGCAATTGCATTTTATCCCCAAACTCTTTTTACAAGCTTTGTGAAGAATTTTCTCCATGGAATAATAAGTAAAGGGGGGGAAAAACATAAATTGTCTGTTTTATCTGAAAAAAAAACCCTCAAAATTGGTCTTGGGGATAAAAACTAGAGGCAATCTTCATGGAACTCATTACTGGAAATGATCAGTGGAAAATAACCATCAACAGTAGAAAGCAATTAAGTATTCCATGAACTCGCTGCCAGGAAACGTAGTCGGTGCAAGTCGGAAAGTAGCTCCCTAAATGTCAAAGAAGTCCTACAACTATCATAGAAAGTTCAAGTTTGTGGGCAATTAAGCGGCTTTTACTAACTCAAGCTAAATGCCCAAACACTGAGTGAGGGGAAATAACATATAATACACATACTACAGCTAAAAAGGAAAAAGAAACACTCACTAGAAATGTCACATTCGTGCTCCATTGCCTGTTTTGCGTTTATTTTAGACTTCAGTAAACAATGAGGTATGTATCTCAAAGAAAGAGCTACTTTTTATTGTTTTTAGTTCTGCCCAATCATTAAGAGTGGCTTTCTATATGATTTTTTTCTTAAGAAAAAATCACATGGAGTATAGACACACAGTACTACGAATCGAATTCTCTTAGTCTGTGGAAAATCTCCATCTATTTCAGTGTCTTCTTCTGTAGGAACTCTGTTTCTCTTCAGGACCCTTTTCATCATCCTCTCCACCACCAGCGCTGAGCGTCACCACCACCACCCCCACCCACCCACCCCCCGCCCAGGTTCTCTATTTTTATTACTAACATTACCTTTTTAATCCACATTAATTCACATTTGATCCTGATCAACCCTCACATACTCTACAACTATTCAATTGCATGTCCTGTGTAATAGCCCCCACCTGCTGCCTCCCTTTCCAGTCGCACTTACCATCACCCTAGTTTGGGTCATCATCATCTTTCCCTTGGTAATTGACACCAACTAGTGCTCTCTACATCCCAGTCACCCCACACACCACTATAAGATGTATCTTCCTAAAGCAGCAATTTGATTTGCACTACCCTGTCCAAATATTAGCTAGTCTCACCTACCTACCAACTTAAATAGTTGGTAACTTACTTAAGTACTTACTTCCTGCCTGACATTAAAGTTGATCCATGTCTGGGACCAGTCTATTGTTCCATCACCATCGTCCACTATCCTTATACACGTGTACTGTGAGCCAACTACACCAAACTGCTCCTCCAAGAAAACATTTCAGTCTCGGCACACCCATCTTTGGATCATGCCATCCTTTGACCTGGAATGCATCCATCACCTCCCAAATCTCTTACTGTCCTGAAAAATCTTCTTCTAACTCAAGATTCATCCCAAACGCAACTTCATTCACTTATTCATTCATGTGCTCATTCAACAGCTACTTTTTCAAGCATCTACTGGACAAGACACTGGGAGATGCTGAGGTAGAGCAGGAAGGGGAGGGCAGTGTGACTAAGTGAACAACTGCCCTCAATAAACTTATAATTGAATTAGAGGGTAAGAAAACATAATTAGCAGTAACACAAAGAACATTTTCCCAAGACCTACTCAAAGTACAAAGCAAGAGCCTTCAGGCTAGAGAAGGAGGCAACTTATCCTGCAAGGGAAAAAAAACAAAAATCATGTTTCCTTCATCTTGTATTCTTTTTTCTTTTAAGATTTTTTTGATGTGGACCATTTTTAAAGTCTTTATTGAATTTGTTACAATATTGCTTCTGTTATATGTTTTGGTTTTTTGGCTGTGAGGCATGTGGGATCTTAGCTCCCGGACCAGGGATCGAACCCGCACCCCCTGCGTTGGAAGGTGAAGTCTTAACCACTGGACCACCAGGGAAGTCCCATTCATCTTGTATTCTTGACTGGTAATTGGTTTATATACCTCCTACGAACATTTGCATTTTGCAAAGACATTTAATGCCTTTCCCTCAAGCAATGGTTATCAATCTGTGGTGATTTTGCCTCTCAGGGCATATTTGGTAATGTCAAGAATCATTTTTGATTGCCACTACTGGGAGAAGTGTTACTAGCATCTAGTGGGTAGAGTTGCTAAATGTCCTACAACACATTCCCCCACAGCAAAGAATTATCCGGTCCAAAATGTCAATAGTGCTGAGGCTGAGAAACTGTGCCCTAATGACATAAATAAGATGGAAACTTAAAGGTCTACGGAAATTCGAGTGGTAAAAGGCATTTTGGAAAGAGGTGAAGGGAATCCCTTAACACTTCTCAAATCATAACAGAGATCCAAGTAGAATTGGCAGTTACCTAAAACCAATCTCTTATGTCATAAACCTTTAGGAGCTTATAGAAGGAAAAAATAAACCATTCCATGTTTAAACAGTTAATATCATCAGGAAGTTGTCATGTTGTTTTTACCCATTGATTCCAGTTTTGTCTCCTGAACATACACAGAAAAAAATATATGTTCCATACAATAATCTTTCATGTATTTGAAGACATAGGTGATGTTCCCCTTAAGTTTTATTTCTTAAATTTAGTATTTCTAAATATTTCAAACATTTCTCATTATCCTAGCCATTATGGCAATGAAAATTGCATTTAGAATATTTCCAATTAAATGTTGAACTTCATCTTTATTCCTATGAAGGGTCATATTGTTCATCTTAAGTTCCAGGCTCTGTTTTTCAAAATTCTGATTATATCATCTATGAATTTTTAAAATATAGCTTGCCTTTCATCACCTAAGTCATTGGTAAAAATATTGACCAGGACATTTCTGGCACCAGCAAGTCACTGAGTACTGCCCTCCAGGCTCACGTCAGTCACCAGTGCATCCTCCTGGATAGGGGGGTCCAACAAGCTCCAAGTGACTGTACTATCACTCAATCCACATTTCTCTACCTTATATATAACCATCTTATGCATATGGAAGACTTTTCCAATTGCCTGGGAAAAAAATCTCAGGCTATGTCTCCTAAATGGATCTTATCAGTAAGCCTAGTTATCTTATATCAGAAAGGAAGATTGAGCTAGAGTGAAATGATTTGTTTTCAATAAACTCATAGTGGCTTCAGTGGCACATATTTACCACTCTAAGCACACAGATTTTATTAATCAACATTTAATCATAAATTCTCTGATTTTACTATAGAACAATTAATCTTGTCTTCCGTTGAATATACCTAGTCTACTACCTTGAAAATTAAAAATCCTTTTCCTGCCTCCCATATTTTGGCACTTTTATGTTCCAGCTTGGCAAGTCTGGCATGGGGATGAAGAGCGGGGATATTGATATAAAAATACCTGGGTTTGCATCCTAGCTCCTCTATCTGATTGATGTATGACCTTAAGCAAGTTAACCTCTCCTTGCTTCGATACCCTTATCATTAAAATGGAGCTAACAAAATTACCACATAGGATTGTTGTGAGAATCAAATAAGATATATCCTGGCGCTTAGAATAGTGACTGACAAATAGTAATTGTGGTTAGATGTCAGCTTATTAAAGAGGGTACACCATGGTTCTATGACCTCAATCCAAGTTCTTTAAATTCAGAAGGATATAAGTGCTCTGGAACAAGAAACCTTTAACTGATTAAAAGTATAGTGCATTATTTTTTCTCATTTCTAGATCTTCAGCTTCCTCTTAATCAAGAACATCTTGTTTTGTAGTTTTTTAAAGATAATCATTTTTGATAGAAAATATATCAGCAAAATAAAGGTAGAATTATTCCACTTTTTCCATGTCATCTGCTAAAATCTCACCGTCTGCTCCCACCATGAGCTCTGTTCCATCATGATATTATTAGAACCTATACTTCCAATCTTTCAAAATATATGCAGAGAGAGAGAGAGAACAATAGCTTTGGCTAAGTGGAAATAAAAGTTATGTCTACACATAGTAACTGAATCAATTTCCTTGTCAAAGTATTTTTCTGTATTTCAGCAACCAATTTTAGCCAATTAATCTGATAGTGACCAGCAACAGCAGAGGGTAAATTGTACACAGTAAACTCATACTGGCGTCTACTGAGCATTGTTTCTCTTCCTTAGTACTCAGTGTTTTTTATTATACCATGCTTAACCATAAATCTTAGAATTTTAATACTAACCAATTAATCTTCTCTTCTTTCATTTAACAAGTAAAGTGATACACTGGCAACAAAAGCACGGAGCCAGAAGCAGAGGCCAGCTCCACATATTACACATTCATTCCAAACATGATGTTGGGGCCACTCAGCAAATCTCCTAGAATTGATACAGACAGCAATACGTTTGTATGTAGAATACTAAACTGGCAAAAGTCATTGAATACACGTTCTTCTGATCCATTGCTTTTGCTGATATCTGTTCCCTCTGTAATTAAGGAACCGATTAAAACTTCAAAGAAAGGGGCTGAGAAGTCTAAATTGATGTTGACTTGAGATGCAAACAAAATTTTAAATTAATAGTTTCAGAAAGCAGAATTTGAACAATTTCTATCTGTAAAGATTTAGCTTTAGTTCAAATTATAAAAATGGGTAAAACTTCCCATCCTATTGTATCTGCCGAGAAAAGGCACTGTGGTTAAGTATCTCCTTATAAATAGGACACACATCTGAATGGCAGACTGCTTAAAATCCACCCATATCAATCCCAAAGTCTAGTATGTTGCTTTTAGTAAAACAGAAATACACCTGCCACCCTACTGGAAAAGCTACACAGCTTCATTTAGACTGCCTAATGATATACACCTGGATTCCTTCATTCAACAGTCTTCCAGCATATAGTTACTCCCAGAAAATTCCCCTGGGCACACTGCTGCAAAGTATTTATGGAGATACCGGTGGCCATAGAAAGGATATGACCTTAGAAAGAATCAGGATAGGCTCGGTGGAGGCAAGGGGAGGAGAGGTGAGGGAGTTTTTTCCTAATTTCTTCCCAGAAAGGTGCTCTGTTGCACACTCTACAACTTGAAGCATAAATTTGAATGTGATAACTTCATCTTCATCGTCCTCATATCGCAGGTGTAGCTGTATATATTAGATCTAAAACCTTGAAGAAATCTTCCAGACACAAATATATTTCCTCTCAGTAGGCAGCTTGAGAGGAATGTGCATTTTTAGTAATATTGAAAACTATAAACTTCAAATATTAACACTGGAAGGAAAGTTTCATGATGGGGAAAGGTCTGAACCACAAAAGCAAGACAGAGACCTCTGGAGCAACTCATGAGAATCACAGTCACTACCACATGGGTCTGAAGTAGGGGATGAAAGGATGGAGGGATGGAAGACATAATTTCATGGTTAACTCTTACCCAAATTTAGGCAAAAGTTTCTCTCCTTAATGTGCTCTATACAGTACTGTTGAAATAGGTTCAGAATTTTCAGTATCATTTTTACTAAAGATTATGAAGTAAGAAAACCATAAGCACAGTCATGATAATGATCTCAGATAATTTTACTTTCAAGTGTGCACTGGACCAAGGATGACAGCTACATCTTGCCTGTCTTTTGCATTTCCTAGTTCTTGGCCCAATGCCGTCCTTAACCTCTGCTGCACTGAATAGCCTCATAGATATCCAGACCCAATGTCTGGTCCAAAGGGAAAGATAATACTCTTCTTCTAATCACTAGAGTCATCCTCTCATTTTCTAATTATTGTCTAATGAGGCCCTCTTTCCCAGGAAGGTGGAACTGGAAACAAATTCAAATGGCGAGGATGGAGACATACCAGAAGACAAGATATGAAGTGAAAGTAGAAAATTCAGAATTGTCAGCAAATCAAAATTTGAATCCATAGAAGTAGATGAGCTCTAGGACTAAGCCCTGAGAATATTCAACATTTAAAGAGGAGGTGGAGGTGGAAGAGTTCCCAAAGGAGACAGAGAAGAAATGGCTGAAAGAGGCAGAAGGAAAACTAGGAGAGGATGGTGTTACAGGAGCCCAGAGAAAACAGCATCTCACTGCGTGGAACAGTTGGAAGGCCAGGGAGAATGGGAAGAGGAGATACCTCTGAAGCTAAGGCAATGCCGTCCAATTACATATTCGGCAATAATGGCAATAATCTATGTCTGCTGTGGTCAATTCAGCAGCCACATGTTACTGCTGAGCTCTTAAAATATGGTTAGTGAAAATGAGGACAGAATTTTTAATTTCATTTCATTTAGTTTAATCTAAATAGTCACACGTGGCTAGTGGCTGCTGTATTGGACAGTGTGGAGAGTCTAAGCAGACAGAGGGCAAACTAGCCTAGTAGCTAAAAGTATGAGCTTTGATCATCAAAAAGACAAGAGATCACAAGTGTTGGTGAGGATGTGAAGAAAAGGGAACCCTTGTACACTGTTGGTGAGAATGTAACCTGGTACAGCCAGTATGGAAACAGTATGGACATTCCTCAAAATATTAAAAGTAGAACTACCATATGATCCAGCAATCCCACTTCTGAGTATATATCCAAAAGAAATGAAAACAGGATCTCAAAGAGATATCTGCACTCCCATGTTCACTGCAGCATCATTCACAATAGCCAAGATATGGAAACAACCTAAATATCTGTCAATGGATGAATGGATAAAGAAGATGTGGTGTACACACACACACACACACACACACACACACACACACACACAAGGACATTATTCAGCCATGACAAAAGGAATTCATGCCATTTGCAACAACATGGATGCACCTTGAAGGCATGACGCTAAGTGAAATAAGTCAAATACTGTATGATATCACTTATATGTGGAATTTAAAAAAGCCAAACTCAGAGAAACAGAGAGTAGAATGGTGGCTACCAGAAGAAGGGACATGGAGGATTGGGGAGATACTGATCAAAGAGTTGTAAACTTCCAGTCATAAGATGAACAAGTTCTGGGAGTCTAATGTACAGCATGATGATCATAGTTAATAATATTGTATCATATACTTGCAAGTTGCTGAGAGAGTAGATCTTCAATGTTCTCACCACAAAAAAGAAATAGTTATTATGTAACATGATGGAGGTGTTAGCTAACACTATGGTAGTAGTCATTTTACAATATATAAAAGTGTATAAAACCAACACTTTGTGTACCTTAAACTTACACAATATTATATGTCAATTATATCTCAGTAAAGCTGAAAATATTTTAAAAATAAAAAAATTTTAAAGTATAAGCTTTGGACTCAGACATATCCCAGGTTCACATCATCTCCCCCACTTATGCTCTGTATAATTGGGGAAATTTATGTCAACTCTATAGAGCTAAGATTCTTCACATGGAAAACAGGCATGATAAATCAATAGCATTGTTAAAAGCATAAAACAACATAATACAATACTGACACATGAAATGCAGGGATTTGTTGGATTAATTAGAGCCTGGTTAGTTAACCCACAAAGGCCCTCTGGAAGATTTAAACTTAGAGCGGGGCTTTTGAATACAGATTCATGAAGTTTACTGTTTTCCCTTTGGAGAGAATCATAGCCTTATCTTCCTCCTTCAGATAATGCGACAATTAAACTAGCCAAGGTAGTCAAGCTTTTTGTTGCATTTCTTATTATGCATAAAAAATGCTGAAGTATTCTTTCATTAACCTATTCTTCTACTAAATAACTGAAATCCTTCACACTTTAGTTCATGATAGTTTCTTCTACCATTCTTAATTGTAATTCCGTCACCTCAAAGCCTTCTTTTCACTAGGACAACTGATCTTACTAGCTTCCATCTTTTTGCTTACACTTTTTATCTAATTTATTAATATTGACCCTCAGTTGGAATTTAGCCTCAAGGTGTAATTTGACACTCAAAAAGGAGTCAAAGATTTTTCCCAAAAACATCTGCTGAAGCAACTGCATGTGTTGTAAATTTTGATTGCCTTGAATTAAATTCTTCCGAGCCTGGGTTTCAATCCTGGGTTTCCTTCCAAATTGTCACACATATAAAATATTTGCTGAGCTCACCAATGTCTTAAGTATATCTATCCACCAAGTTGTACAATTTAATTCAGTTAGCGTGGCATAAAGTGGTTTTTTATGTCAATGAAATAGCAATGTATACAACAAGCCCCAGTTAGAACCAAGACATCTGGGACCTGCATTCATCCAATCTAAAAAAGCCTATTAACAGTTTTGCTGCCTTGACAGCCACGGATCCAAATAAAGATAAAAACACACTATGTTGGAAGCAGAAAATTATCCTAATCAAAATGTCACTTCTGAAAATGTCTTTTTTTAAATGCCAATACTGTAAACAGAAATTTCCACAATGACAATTAAACATAATTAAATGCTAGATTTCTCTTCAAGCTTCTTTCATTCTCTACAACTTATTTTTCTGAACTGAAACTCAATTTCTCTTTCAAGTACATCTTGTTCCTGTCAGGGGAAAATGCAGCTAATATTTTTTAAATTTATCAAGTAAATTTAAAGGCATATTGGACTATATTTAAAAATCTCAAAGACTCTGAAGGTATTCTCTCTAACCATAGAGCCTCAAATTAATATACAACAAGACAAAGGGTGAGGTGTAGACATATGCACCCATGAGGATCAGAAGGTACCCTGGCACAGCTGTATCTAAGACAGTAATTTGCTTTTTCTTAGTTTCTAGAAAGTGGCCTACACTGGTCAGGTTTCTTTTTTTTTTTTTCTTTTTTCTGGATTTTTAATACGTGTTTCTTTGTTTAAACAGGAATCAGTGACATGTGGATGGAATCAGATAATGCTGCAAAGAGAAATGAAGGGAAGGTCTAAGCCATGGAAGCAATGGAAGGAAAGAGAATAGATGAAATTGGATAGTTTCATCCACCAGAGGGCAGACAGTAGAAGCAAGAAGAACTACAATCCTGCAGCCTGTGGAACAAAAACCACATTCACAGAAAGATAGAGAAGATGAAAAGGCAGAGGGCTATGTACCAGATGAAAGAACAAGATAAAACCCCAGAAAAACAACTAAAAGAAGTGGAGATAGGCAACCTTCCAGAAAAAGAATTCAGAATAATGATAGTGAAGATGATCCAGGACCTCGGAAAAAGAATGGAGGCAAAGATCGAGAAGATGCAAGAAATGTTTAACAAAGACCTACAAGAATTAAAGAACAAACAAACAGAGATGAACAATACAATAAGTGAAATGAAAACTACACTAGAAGGAATCAATAGCAGAATAACTGAGGCAGAAGAACGGATAAGTGACCTGGAAGACAGAATGGTGCAATTCACTGCCATGGAACAGAATAAAGAAAAAAAAAAATGAAAAGAAATGAAGACAGCCTAAGAGACCTGTGGGACAACATTAAACACAACAACATTCACATTATAGGGGTCCCAGAAGGAGAAGAGAGAGAGAAAGAACCCGAGAAAATAGTTGAAGAGATTATAGTCCAAGACTTCCCTAACATGGGAAAGGAAATAGCCACCCAAGTCCAGGAAGCACACAGAGTCCCAGGCAGGATAAACCCAAGGAGAAACACGCCAAGACACATAGTAATCAAACTGACGAAAATTAAAGACACAGAAAAATTACTGAAAGCAACAAGGGAAAAACGGCAAATAACATACAAGGGAACTCCCATAAGGTTAACAGCTCATTTCTCAGCAGAAACTCTACAAGCCAGAAGGAAGTGGCATGATATATTTAAAGGGATGAAAGGGAAGAACCTACAACCAAGATTACTCTAGGGAAGAACCTACAACCAAGATTACACTACCCGGCATGGATCTCATTCACATTCAACAGAGAAATCAAAAGCTTTACAGACAAGCAAAAGCTAAGAGAATTCAGCACCACCAAACCAGCTCTACAACAAATGCTAAAGGAACTTCTCTAAGTGGGAAATACAAGAGAAGAAAAGGAACTACAAAAACAAACCCATAACAATTAAGAAAATGGTAATAGGAACATACATATCGATAATTACCTTAAACGTGAATGGATTAAATGCTCCAACCAAAAGACACAGGCTCGCTGAATGGATACAAAAACAAGACCCATATATATGCTGTCTACTAGAGACCCACTTCAGACCTAGGGACACATACAGACTGGAAGTGAGGGGATGGAAAAATATATTCCATGCAAATGGAAATCAAAAGAAAGCTGGAGTAGCAATACCCATATCAGATTAAATAGACTTTAAAATAAAGAATGTTACAAGAAACAAGGAAGGATACTACATAGTGATCAAGGGATCAGTCCAAGAAGAAGATATAACAATTATCAATATATAGGCACCCAACATAGGAGCACCTCAATACATAAGGCAACTGCTAACACTTATAAAAGAGGAAATCAACAGTAACACAGTAATAGCAGGGGACTTTAACACCTCACTTACACCAATGGACAGATCATCTAAACAGAAAATTAATAAGGAAACACGAGCTTTAAATAACACAATAGACCAGATAGAGTTAATTGATATTTACAGGACATTCCATCCAAAAACAGCAGATTACACTTTCTTCTCAAGTGCACACGGAAATTTTCCAGGATAGATCACATCTTTGGTCACAAATCAAGCCTCAGTAAATTTAGGAAAATTGAAATCATATCAAGCATCTTTTCTGACCACAACGCTATGAGATTAGAAATCAATAACAGGGAAAAAAACGTAAAAAACACAAACACATGGAGGGTAAACGATACGTTACTAAATAACCAAGAGATCACTGAAGAAATCAAAGAAGAAATCAAAATATACCTAGAGACAAATGACAATGAAAACACGACGATCCAAAACCAATGGGATGCAGCAAAAGCAGTTCTAAGAGGGAAGTTCATAGCAATACAATCCTACCTCAAGAAACAAGAAAAATCTCAAATAAACAATCTAACTTTACACCTAAAGGAACTAGAGAAAGAAGAACAAACAAAACCCAAAGTTAGTAGAAGGAAAGAAATCATAAAGATCAGAGCAGAAATAAATGAAATAGAGACAAAGAAAACAATAGCAAAGATTAATAAAAGTAAAAGCTGGTTCTTTGAGAAGATAAACAAAATTGATAAACCATTAGCCAGACTCATCAAGAAAAAGAGGGAGAGGACTCAAATCAATAAAATTAGAAATGAAAAAGGAGAAGTTACAACAGACACCACAGAAATACAAAGCATCCTAAGAGACTACTATAGGCAACTCTATGCCAATAAAATGGACAACCTGGAAGAAATGGACAAATTCTTAGAAAGGTATAACCTTCCAAGACTGAACCAGGAAGAAATAGAAAATATGAACAGACCAATCACAAGTAATGAAATTGAAACTGTGATTAAAAATCTTTCAACAAACAAAAGTCCAGGACCAGATGGTTTCACAGGTGAATTCTAACAAACATTTAGAGAAGAGCTAACACCCATCCTTCTCAAACTCTTCCAAAAAATTGCAGAGGAAGAAAACTCCCAAACTCATTCTACGAGGCCACTACCACCCTGATACCAAAATCAGAGAAAGATGTCACAAAAAAAGAAAGTTACAGACCATTATCACTGATGAATATAGATGCAAAAATCCTCAACAAAATACTAGCAAACAAAATCCAACAACACATTAAAAGAATCATACAACATGATCAAGTGGGACTTATCCCAGGGATGCAAGGATTCTTCAATATACGCAAACCAATCAATGTGATACACCATATTAACAAATTGAAGAATAAAAACCATATGATCATCTCATTAGATGCAGAAAAAGCTTTTGACAAAATTCAACACCCATTTATGATAAAAACTCTCCAGAAAGTGGGCATAGAGGGAATCTATCTCAACATAATAAAGGCCATATATGACAAACCCACAGCAAACATCATTCTCAATGGTGAAAAACTGAAAGCATTTCCTCTAAGATCAGGAACAAGACAAGGATGTCCACTCTCACCACTGTTATTCAACATAGTTTTGGAAGTCCTAGCCACAGCAATCAGAGAAGAAAAAGAAATAAAAGGAATACAAATTGGAAAAGAAGAAGTAAAACTGTCACTGTTTGCAGATTACATGATACTGTACATAGAGACTCCAAAAAATGCCACCAGAAAACTACTAGAGCTAATCAATGAATTTGGTAAAGTAGCAGGATACAAAATTAATGCACAGAAATCTCTTGCATTCCTATACACTAATGATGAGAAATCTGAAAGAGAAATTAAGGAAACACTCCCATTTACCATTGCAACAAAAAGAATAAAATGCCTAGGAATAAACCTACCTAAGGAGAAAAACGACCTGTATGCAGAAAACTATAAGACACCGATGAAAGAAATTAAAGATGATACAAACAGATGGAGAGATATACCATGTTCTTGGATTGGAAGAATCAACATTGTGAAAATGACTCGACTACCCAAAGCAATCTACAGATTCAATGCAATCCCTATCAAACTACCAATGACATTTTTCACAGAACCAGAACAAAAAATTTCACACTTTTTACGGAAACACAAAAGACCCCGAATAGCCAAAGCAATCTTGAAAAAGAAAAACAGAGCTGGAGGAATCAGGCTCCCTGATTTCAGACTATACTACAAAGCTACAATAATCAAGACAGTATGGTACTGGCACAATAACAGAAATACAGATCAATGGAACAGGATAGAAAGCCCAGAGATAAACCCACGCACATATGGTCACCTTATCTTTGATAAAGGAGGCAAGGATATACAGTGGAGAAAAGACAGTCTCTTCAATAAGTGGTGCTGGGAAAACTGGACAGCTACATGTAAAAGAATGAAATTAGAACACTCCCTAACACCATTCAAAAGAGAATAAACTCAGAATGGATTAGAGACCTAAATGTAAGACTGGACACTATAAGACTTTTAGAGGAAAACATAGGAAGAACACTCTTTGACATAAATCACAGCAAGATCTTTTTTGATCCACCTCCTAGAGTAATGGAAATAAAAGCAAAAATAAACAAATGGGGCCTAATGAAACTTAAAAGCTTTTGCAAAGCAAAGGAAACTATAAACAAGACGAAAAGACAACCCTCAGACTGGGAGAAAATATTTGCAAATGAATCAACGGACAAAGGATTAATCTCCAAAATATATAAACAGCTCATGCAGCTCAATATTAAAAAACAAACAAGCCAATCAAAAAATGGTCAGGGGCTTTCCTGGTGGCACAGTGGTTAAGAATCCGCCTGCCAATGCGGGGCACATGGGTTTGAGCCCTGGTCTGGGAAAATCCTACATGCCACGGAGCAAATAAGCCGGTGCGCCATAACTACTGAGTCTGCGCTCTAGAGCCCACGAGCCACAACTGTGGAAGCCCAGAAGCCCGCGCACCTAGAGCCTGTGCTCCGCAACAAGAGAAGCCACCGCAGTGGAAGCCGGTGCACTGCAACGAAGAGTAGCCCCGGCTCCCCGCAACTAGAGAAAGCCCGCATGCAGCAACGAAGACCCAACATAGCCATAAATAAATAAATAAATGTTCTTTAAAAAAGAAAAAAATGGTCAGAAGACCTAACTAGACATTGCTCCAAAGAAGACATACAGATGGCCAAGAAGCACATGAACAGCTGCTCAACATCACTAATTATTAGAGAAATGCAAATCAAAACTACAATGAGGTATCATCTCACACCAGTCGGAATGGGCATCATCAGAAAATCTACAAACGACAAATGCTGGAGAGGCTGTGGAGAAAAGGGAACCCTCTTGCACTGTTGGTGGGAATGTAAATTGATACAGCCACTATGGAGAACAGTATGGAGGTTCCTTAAAAAACTAAAAATAGAATTACCATATGACCCAGCAATCCCACTCCTGGGCACATACCCAGAGAAAACCATAATTCAGAAAGACACATGCACCCCAATGTTCATTGCAGCACTATTTACAATAGTCAGGTCATGGAAGCAACCTAAATGCCCATCGACAGATGAATGGATAAAGAAGATGTGGTACATATATACAATGGAATATTACTCAGCCATAAAAAGGAACGAAATTGGGTCATTTGTAGAGACGTGGATGGATCTAGAGACTTTCATACAGAGTGAAGTAAGTCAGAAAGAGAAAAACAAATATCGTATATTAACACATATATGTGGAACCTAGAAAAATGGTACAGATGAAGCGGTTTGCAGGGCAGAAACAGAGACACAGATGTAGAGAAGGAACGTATGGACACCAAGGGGGAAAGTGGCGGGGGTGTGTGTGTGTGATGAATTGGGAGATTGGGATTGACATGTATACACTAATATGTATAAAATGGATAACTAATAAGAACCTGCTGTATAAAAAAAAAAAGAATAGATGAATTTGCAGCAATGGGAAGAGTAGGAGCAAAGTCAGAAAGAAAAGCAAGAGTTGCAACAATGGTTGAAATGATATTCCAATAAATGTTATCTAAGCCAGTGCTGCCATGAAGGAGGGCAGGCAGAGATAGATGAGATAAACTTCATGCTTGGTTAATTTGCCTTTAAGGATGTGAAAACTATATTAGACCTTCTTCCTTTGTGGGGAAGGAAACAGATTCTTCCTGGAGTTTTATTCAGAAGACAGTCTGATTCTTGCCACCAGGAATGGACTGGGTTTGGGATTGACAGCTAAAGTAATGCTGGGGACTTCCCTGGTGGTGCAGTGGTTAAGAATCCACCTGCCAATGCAAGGGACAGGTTCGAGCCCTGTTCTGGGAGGATCCCACATGCCTCGGTGCAACTAAGCCCGTGCGTCACAACTACTGAGCCTGTGCTCTAGAGCCCGCGAGCCACAACTACTGAAGCCCGTGGGTCTAGAGCCTGTGCTCTGCAACAAGAGAAGCCACCACACTGAGAAGCCCGTGCACTGCAACGAAGAGTAGCCCCCCCTCACCGCAACTAGAGAAACATGCGCAGCAGTGAAGACCCAATGCAGCCAAAATAAATAAATAAATAAAAATTTAATATCTACTTCTAGATACAAGACATGACATACTATATGAACTGATACCTATTGTCTACAGATCACTGATGCTCACACATCCTTCACTGTAGAATGGTCCTCTCTCCCTCTGGATAGACTGTCCTGTACTATTGGGAGTGCACAGAGGAATGGTATAGAAAGCAGAGGCCCTATTCAGACCAGTCACACACATCAGTCCACTTTTTTAAGTTTTTTTTTTTTTTTTTTTGACTGCACGGCATGTGGGATCTTATTTCCCCAACCAGGGATCGAACCTGTGGCTCCTGCATTGGAAGCACGGAGACTTAACTACTGGATCACCAGGGAAGTCCCAGTCCACTTTTTTATCCTATGCACTTTAGTGCTGTAAAATTCCCTCTCCGCACTGCTTGAGCTGTGTCTCATAAATTTTGACATACCTTCCTTTTCATTGTCAGATGGGTTTTTATTTCCTTGTGATTTCTTCTTTGACAAGTAGATTATGTAGAAGTGTGTTGCACAGTTTCCCAGTGTTTTGGGAATCTTCCTGTGTTCCTTCTATTACTGATTTCTAGTTTCATCCCACTGTGATGGAGAAAACACCTTGTATGTTTTCAGTTGAGGATAGTTTCGTGGTTCAGGGAATGGTCTATCTCTGTATGCATTCCATGCCACTTGAAAAGAATGTGCATTCTGCTACTGTTGCATGGAGTGGTCTACAAATGTGAACTAGACCCTGTTGTCTGATGGGCTGTTGAGTTCTTCTATGGTGTTTCTGAATTTCTGCCTAGTTGTTCTCTCAGTTGTCAAGAGAGGGGTTTTGAAGTCTTGAACTATAATTACAGATTTGTCTATTTCTCTTCTTAGTTCTATCAGTTTCTGCTTCACACATTTTGCAGCTCTGCTGCTCAGTGCATACACACTCAGGATTGCTCTTTTTCTTGGTGGGTTGACCCTTCTATTATTACAAAATGACAATTCCTGTCTCTGATAATTTTCTATCCTCTGAAGTCTACTTTATCTGACATTTACATAGCCACTCCTGCTTTCTTTTGATGTTTGCATAATATTTTTTACATTCTCTTACTTTTATCCTGCCTATATCTTTGTATTTGAAGTGAGTTTCTTAGTTGGCTCATGTTTTTTAATCCACTCTGACAATCTCTTTTAACTGGTATACTTAGACCATTGCATTTAATTGAATTAGTGACATATTAGGGCTAAAGTCTGCCATGTTATTTTTTTTTTTTTTCTGTTTGTTCTCTCTGTTTTATTTTTTCTTTTTCCTATTCCTGGGGGTTACTTGAACATTTTTTTAAATTCCATTTTTATTTATCTATCGTTTTTTTTTTTTTTTTAATTAATTAATTTATTTATTATTTTTGGCTGTGTTGGGTCTTCGTTTCTACGCGAGGGCTTTCTCTAGTTGCGGCAAGCGGGGGCCACTCTTCATCGCCGTGCGCGGGCCTCTCACTATCGCGGCCTCTCTTGTTGCGGAGCACAGGCTCCAGACGCGCAGGCTCAGTAGTTGTGGCTCACGGGCCTAGTTGCTCCGCGGCATGTGGGATCTTCCCGGACCGAGGCACGAACCCGTGTCCCCTGCATTGGCAGGCGGATTCTCAACCACTGCGCCACCAGGGAAGCCCTATCTATCGTTTTTGAGGGCATCTTTTTGTATAGTTTTTTTAGTGCTTACTCTAGGTATTATATTATACATATACAATTAGTCAACAGGTATTGTCATTTTACCAGTTCAAGTGAAGTATAGAAACCTTACCTTCTTTGCACCTCTTTACCCTTCCCTGATTATAATACAATTTTCTTAAGTACTTCCTCTACATACTTTTAGAACCTCATCTGACATTGTTATAAATGTTCTTCAATCATGACATAATTTAGAAAATTCAAGAGGAGAAGGAAAACGTATTATATTTACTCATATTTTTGCTCTCTCCATGTTCTTTCTTCCTTCCTGATGTTCTAAACTTCCTTCTTCTTTCATCATTTCCTTTCTGTTTAGAGAACTTCCTTTAGCCATACTTTTAGGGAAGCCCTGCTGGTGACAAATTCTCTTGATTCCCCTTTCATTTGTGAAGGATATTTTCTCTAATGGAATCCTAGGTTCTTTTTTTTCAGCACTTGAAAAATATTGTGCCACTTCCCTTGGACCTCCACGGGCTGATGAGAAATCTGGTGTCATTCTAATTGCTTTTTCCTCTATAGGTATAATGTTGCATTTCTCTGGCAGCTTTCAAGATTTTTCTTGTCTTTCTTCCCCAGAAATTTAATTTTGATGTGTCTTGGCACGGATTTCATGGCAGGGGTGGCCTTGTTACCACTGGACCACAAGTCCTGAGTCTTCTCTAGGCCTCTTCTGACACAACCCCAATGGGGAGGGAGAGGAATGCCTTATTACTGTCAGGGGTGGGAGGAGGCCAGGCTCCCCACATGGTCTCCACTGACATTGGCCTCAGATCGGGGGTAAGAGTGAGGCAACAATGTAAAATCAAATTAAAACCACAATGAGATATCACACAAACCAGTTAGAACGACTATTATTAAAAAGACAGATGATATCAAGTTTGGGTGAGAATAGTGAACAACTGAAACTCTCACACACTGTTGGCAGGAACGTATAATTTTACAAGCTTCAAAACTAGTGGCTAATGTCTTAAAAAGTTAAACATACACCTACCATATGATCCATCCAACCTATTCCAGGTCCCCAAGAGAAACAAAAGTATAAATCCATACGAAATACTAATTCAGCAATAAAAAGAAGTAAACTACTGATACATGATGCAACATGGGCGAATTGCAAAATAATGATGTCAAGTACAAAATGATATACACCTTCCCCCAAAAAAGGAGCATAGAGTATGATTCTATTTATACAAAACTCTAGAAATGGAAAGCCAACCTTAGTGACAAAAAGGAGATCAGTGGTTGCCTGGGGATGTGGAAGAAGTAAGGAAGGGTAGGAGGGAGGTATTACAAAGAGGCATTCCAGACAGCAGGAAGGAGGGCAGGCATATGAGAAGATGTCCCAGCTGAGTCCATGTATTTTAGGTACCTTCCAGGAAATTGCAAACATTTTCACTACATATCATTGACTCTATGACACTTGATCATATGTAGGTGCAAAGGAGATGCCACCACTCATAAACAAACAGAAACAGTATCTCTGCCTCAGCACCCTTTCTTGTGTTCCAGCACTCTTATGCATTTATTTTTTTTAATATTTTTGCTGATATTTCAATAAAATTTTGAGAGGGAGTAGAGGAAAATGCATATGCTTAATTAACCAGAATTGTAAATTTTCTTTACTCAGAATTTTAGTTTATTATTCATTGGTTGCCATGTATAAATCATTGATAACAATTCTTAACTACACATACATAATTTAATGTTTAATGAAACCCCATGGATGAATTATTTTGTAAATACTCATTTCCTAGATGTCCTTTTCTATTTTTAATATTTTTTAAAATTTTGAAATAATTTTAAACTTACAGAAAAAGTATGTGAACAACACAAAGAACTCCATATACCCTTCACCTAGAGACCCCATTCAAGTTTCGCCAACTTTCCCAAAAATGTCCTTCATAGCAAAAGTATCAACTCTAGAACCATATTTTGCACTTACTTGTCACGTCTCTTCAGTCTGAGACCTCCCTTGACCTTCACGATCTTAAATTTTTTAAGACTCCAGATAAGCAGAATTTCCCCATCAAGCTAATCAGATATTTTCCCGTTTTTCAATTCAAGTCATGCATGATTGGCAGGAATATTACAGAAGCGATGCCATGTTGTTTTAAATGCATCCTAACAGGGGGCATAACACTTGAGTAAAGTAGTGTCTGCCAGGTTTCTTCACTACAGAGTTACTTTTTTCCCTTTATAATTAACATCTATTTTGTGGAAAGATACTAGAGATTATGTAACATCTCATTCCTCATCCAACTTTCACCCATTAGTTTTAGCATTGATTAATGTTTCTTGCCCGAATTATTACTAAGACGGTTGCCAAGTAGTGATTTTCTAATTCCATCATCCCTTCCAGTTTTATTAATTGGCATTGTACTTACGATAAAGTAAAGCTTTCTCTTCTCCCTGTAAATTGAACACATTCATGTGTCCCATGAATGTGTGGAATAAAATATTCCTATTTTATACAGTAAGATAATGTTACTGTCATTCTTTATTTTGCTTCTTAAATTGTCCCAGATTTAGCTAATAGGAGCCTCTTCAAGCTGGCTTCTATGTCCTTTGGACATGTTCCTATCATTCTTTGACCACTTCCTTACATTTTATCGTAATAAGATGTTCCAGGTTCTGGGGCTTCCCTGGTGGCGCAGTGGTTGAGAGTCTGCCTGCCAATGCAGGGCACACGGGTTCGAGCCCTGGTCTGGGAAGATCCCACATGCCGCGGAGCAACTAGGCCCGTGAGCCACAGCTACTGAGCCTGCGCGTCTGGAGCCTGTGCTCCGCAACAAGAGAGGCCACGACAGTGAAAGGCCCGCGCACCTCCATGAAGAGTGGCCCCGCTTGCCACAACTAGAGAAAGCCCTCGCACGGAAACGAAGACCCAACACAGCCAAAAAAAATAAAATAAATAAATAAATCAATAAGTCAGGAGCTCTTAAAAAAAAAAAGATGTTCCAGGTTCACCTTGTATTTCCCAGTGCCAAGCCTTGAATGAACCATTTCTCCAAGGATACCTGGTTCCACTTAATGGGGAATATCATTTAGAACACAAAATCTGGTTGCTACGGTTGACCATGCATTTGATAAGTCCACCTCATAACATATATGCCGAATCAGTTAACACAAATTCAGACTACGTGAGTAGAGGTACTTTGAACTAAACACAGAAGGTGGTAAAGTGATTCCATTCTACTTGGAGTGGGTCAGACCACATTTGGGAAAATGCAGTGAACTTAGTTTGCCACATCTTCAATAGACAGAGATTTAAAAATTCTATGGAGATTGTATGAAGACCGCATTATTCTGCTTTTTAAAAATTGACGTATAGTTGATTTATAATGTTGTGTTAGTTTCAGGTATACAGCAAAGTGATTCATATATATTTATCAAGATATAATCTTTTTCAGATTCTTTTCCATTATGGGTTATTATAAGATATTAAGTATAGTTCCCTGTGGTATAACTTGTTGTTTATCTATTTTATATATAGTGGTGTGTATCTGTTAATCCCAAACTCCTAATTTATCCCTCCCTCCCCCCCTTTCCCCTTTGGTAACCATAAATTTGTTTTCTACGTCTGTGGGTCTGTTTCTGTTTTGTAAATAAGTTCATTTGTATCAATTTTTAGATTCCACATATAAGTGATATCATATGGTGCAGGATTTCCCACTCTTGTGAGTGTGACCAGGCCCGAACCAAGACATATGGCTGTCCTGAGCACCATTCCAACCCATAATTTTCAAATAATTATTCTATTTAACAAGATGAGAGAAACTGAAAATTGTATACTTCTTCGTATTAAAAATAATGAATTTATTGCAACGTTTCACGTCATGTAACCTCTTGGGAATTAAGTTAAACTGCTTACAGTATAAACAAAGTAGATGGCTTGATCCTAATAAGCAACAGAATTTCTGATCACCAAGTTCTTTGACTGTTAGGTGCTTAGCCCTAGGCTTTGAGATCAGTCTTATGTTTGCCCCATGCATCTTACCTACGTATGTTGCAAAGATACTCTACTTTGGTGGGAGCCAAACCATTTCACATGTTGCCAGTTAAGTGAGGAGCTATGTGTGAAATCTATATTAAGATTATAGTTCTAACTTATTGTAGCAACATCAAGCATTCCTTATAGACTGATGCCAGACTGCTGACTACTTGCCTGCCCTGAGCAAGCCAATGAGAGCACAAAAAGTATTATATCTTACAAACATTTCAAAGAGTTTGTGGAATCTAAGTCATTATTACCATTTTCACCTTATAGCTTCATACTATTTAATTAAAATATCATTACCCAAGACTCTAGTGCAACGATTTCTAGGCATGGTTTTGTAATGCCTCAAAATATCTTCAAACATAGTTAAAGGTAGTATAAATGTATACTTCTAAATCACCTGGAAACGATTAATTTCACTCTAAAGTAGTTTTTGAAACACCATATTGTGTGCAGCACTTTTATAAGCTTCTCAAATGATAAAATGTTAGAAATAAATAAATTAAGTAAGAAATAAACTAAGTAAACTGTACAGGTTTTTTAAAAAATGAGATATAAGTATTCTTAATACCAGTATATGTTACCTTTGCTACTGTTTTAAATAGCATTCATGTGCTGTCTCTAAAGTGCCTCACTTCAGGGAGTTTTCTTAAAACAGACCAAGCTAACAAAATCTGTAAAGGGAACATATTGTCAGGTCTTACATATTTTCAAAACTAAAGTAAGCCTATGTCACTAACACCAGTGCCTCAGCACAAAAAAAAATCACCACAAAGCCCAGATAATAAAACTTGGCATCACCTATTTCAATTTGTAATTGGTAAATGGAGATTTTAGCTTATGTCACTGTTTCTTATAATGTGGCCCAGGAATTAAATATATGACCATCATTTGTGCTACTTCTTACTAAATTCAGATTCCTAGGCTCCTCTTCTGATCTCTTGAAGCAATTTTTATGAGAACTATTAACCAAAGGCCTGGGAGCTTTGAGGAGAATGATAGATCAATATGTCCATTTTACACTAGTTCCACTGGTTTTCAAGTATGAGGAGACTTTCCAGTTTTGTAAAGTACATGTAATTCTACTCTCTCATGATCAAAACTGTTGCATAAGGACTTGATTTCAGTAGAAGAGAACTTATCCATTTTCTCCCTTTAATTATTTAAAGTGCACATCAACCCTTAAAAATTAACTACTCATCTCTGCAATCCAAGCTAATGGGGATGTATGTAATATGTTACCCCCAAACAATGAATAAAATACAAAACATATACTTTTGTCCTTGTTTGTTTTTTAGTGAGTAGGTCTAATGATTTTATGAGACAATTCTGCCATCCCTTAAGATTCAGCAGTGGAACTAGCTAGTGAGCATTTGAAAAAGTGAGCATTTAAAACCAAGTTGGATTTATTTCCTAATTATGTATATAGAAAGTGTACATACATTCCAAACTCTATTACTGTCACTTGGAGAGAATCTTGGGAATTATAAAAGTCAGCAAATGAGAATAGCATCTATTAAAAACAATTCATTTATTCTCCCTAGGAAAATGTACTTATATTCTAGAGAAGAAACCCTCTAAATATATTTATTTTATGTTTCTTTTGATACAATTAACACACTGTGCCACAGAGGGTTATTATATTTCTCCTTTAAATACAATGTATAGTCTCTAATCTTTACACTAACGGCAAAGAAAGGAATTCCAGTAGCTCCAGCAATTCTACTCTGCTTTTGTATATGGACTTCCTTTGCTAACACTTTTTGCAAAAACAAGAATCAAGACATACATTGTAGGACTTTATGACTATACAACAGTGATTTTCAGTTGAAATAATGGTCATAGCTCTCAAGACAGTACATGGTTCACTTAAAAGTTGGTCAGAAAAACAAGGGATTTTGCAAATCTTGGTTATGTGAAACCCGTTATGATCACACCCTTGTCCGCTCCCTTTCTGTGCTGGGACATTAATTCGCAGTCTTATTTTCTCTGCAGTTATCATTCTCCTCTCTTCAGTCCTGGAGAAGGTGTTCCAACCTCTGCTATCTCTTCCTCCTGCCGCGTTTCAGCCTTAAGACACCGCGGTCATGTAAACCCCCAAGTATGACCACAACGGTTTGGGGGGGAGGGCGGGGATCTCGACCCTCCCACGTCCTCTCGCAGCGGGTCGGTGCCCAGCTGGACGGTTGGACCGGAAAGGAGGGGACCGTGGGCGTCCCTCCCCGCTGGCCTCTGCAGCTGCCCAGCGCCCTGGCAACCGGAGGGACGCTTTGCCGGTGCCTGCTTTCAGTCCCCCGTTCTCATTTTCTCCTGTTCTCCCGCTTTTCCACTCTCCTACTGTATTTTTGTCATCAATTCTTTGATGGCGAGAGAAAACAGCTCAGAGCCGTCTCCTTCCCATAAATACGCGTGTGCTTCTCCCGAACCTTTCTCTGCCCCCTCTCTCCCCCTAACACAGGTAGGGGGGCCGCAAGGCAAAGGATTCTCCTTTCATCCAGAGACCAGTGTCAGCGCCTCAGCTTGACAATTTCATTCCACACGCCCGCACCTCCCGAAGCCTACTTCCTAGCAGTTCAGTTTTCTCCCAGGTAACCTTATTCCATCCCATTGCTAAGCACTTCCTCCACCTTTTTCGGGTTCTACTACTGCCTACATTTGGGGGAAAACGCGCAAGACAGTGTGAATTCCAGGAAGAAAGTGAGCGTGTGTAAGCCTGAGTGTGGGCACCCGTCTGTCTCAGCCTGTCCGGGCCCCGTGCATGTGGTTGCAAGGGGCAGGGCAGTCAGACACCTCAAACTTGCCCTGCCAGGATAAGGCTTGTCCCTCCAGAGCTTACCTGTCCGCGCCCAGGTAACCGAAGAAGCGCCCGCGCGGCCGCGTTCCAGGACACCTGGCCCGGACAGAGAGAGAGAGAACTGGGGCCACAGGGGCGCCCCTCCCGCGCAGCTCTTCGGTCTCCCTCCAGGGTGTCCTGAGCCCCCCAAAGACAAACGGGACCGCCCGCACCCGCAGCGCCTTACCTCAAACAGGGGACCGATCTTGTTCTTCTCCAGGTAAGCCTGGATCCGGGATTGCTGATGAGAGGCCATGGAGAGACCGATGGGCCGCGGAGAGTGCGGGAGACCGCGCGGCCGTGCGCCTCTGCCCGGGGACACCCCTGCTTTCCCCTGGACCGGGGCCGGGACAGGAGCTCGGGAGCCTGGGCTCCCCCGGCGCGGCGCGGCGCGGCGCGGCGAGCTCGGCTCCCGGTGCGGGCGTGGGCTGCAGCCGCTGGAGCCGCGAGCGCGTGGGGCGCCGAGAGCCGGAAGCCGGGGCGCGGCGCCGCCAACTCAGACAACTCGGAGGCGAGGGGAGCTCTCATTCATCGCGCTCTCCTCCTCCCCCAGCCCCACGGCTCTCCGCGGCGCCCGCGCGGGGGCACCTGGAGCAGAGGTTCCAGGTTCCTTTCTCTCTGGGCTGCAGCGGCGGGAATCAGGGGGCGGGAGGCGAGCCGGGAGGCGCGGCTCTGCCTAGAACGGCGCCGGGGGGCGCCCTCGGGCGGGCCGGGGCTGCGGGGCTCGAACTCGCGGGGAGCGTGCGTGTGCGTGCGTGTCCGCGCCGACGGTGGGTGCCCGCTCTCCCGGGTTACGGGAACACCCGCCCGGGCTTCTCCCCAGTCTCTGCTCGCCCTGCCCGCTGCTCCCTAGCGACAGCGCCGCTCCGAAAGCCAATGGTGAAGGTGCTTCTTTCAAAGTGCACGTAAATCTGGCGCTTGTTGGCTACTCCTTGGCAGCTACAAAGGCAGTTCGAGAGGGGGTCGTCCCCACCGCCCCTTCTGAGCCTCTCCTCGCACCTCCTGCGCTGCCCCCGCTAGCTCAGGGTCCGAGATGGGGAGCGTTGTGAGAAGGTGCGTGAGTCTGAGGGTCTGCCACGAACATGAAGTTGCCTTCCTTCAGGCGGTCGGGCTTGGCTTGGAGCAAGTCGACGGGCTGAGAATTCAGCTGGAAACTCCCAAGGTGCAGACGCCCAGAGGCTGGGGCAAACCTTTAGCTTTTGACAGGAAGAAGAGATGGAAGCGAGCCAGCCCCCCCCCCCTCCCAGTTTGCCTTCCTAATCCTCATATAATCATGTGGATTACAACCCACACATAATTATGGCTATATATCTATAGCTACATCTCAAATACTACGCTAGTGCACTTCACGATAGATGCTTTCCTATAGATGCTTCTTGAGCTCCTCACATTTAGCCAGTAACTTTTATTATGCAGCAGTTTCCGAGGGAAGATCTCCAGACAGCAGAGGTTCCTTCACAAGCTCTTTCTTGTGGAAAAACAACAAACAAAAAAAAACAATCACTGAGGCCTCCAATGACAAGTTCCCTGTCTCCTAACCATGATGTGCTATCAAAATTAAAAGATTTGTATTAGTAAACGTGAAAGTTAGAATGAAGGGAGCAGTTATCCTAAGGCAGACTGCAACAGTGTAGATTTCCTTTTCTTTTGCCACTTTCTGGATTTCTGTAATTCATAATATCTTTATTGGTGTCGGTGTTTTTCCTTTTTTTTTTTGATAAATTTATTTATTTATTTATTTATGGCTGCGTTGGGTCTTCATTGCTGTGCGCAGGCTTTCTCTAGTTGTGGTGAACGGGGGCTACTCTTCGTTGTAGGTTGCAGAGCACGGGCTCTAGGCGCGCACCCTAGAGCACAGGCTCAGTAGTTGTGGCTCACGGGCCCAGTTGCTGCGCGGCATGTGGGATCTTCCCGGGCCAGGGCTCGAACCCGTGTCCCCTGCATTGGCAGGCAGATTCTTAACCACTGCGCCACCAGGGAAGTCCCAGTGTTTTTTCCTCTGTATTTTAAATGAACTACTTAAATAGAAACATGCACTAGTTAAGAATGGAATATCCCCAAAAGTACTGTTAATTCTATTTAATAATTCAGATTATTATTCTGCCAGAATACCTAACAGCATAACCATCACTGATAACCTGAAATAGACATGATTTGGATTGGAAAGATGCCCAAGTTAATACTTTTACAATCAGACTCAGGTGATCTGCCCAGGGAGAGCTAAACTGAATAGCAGTGAGGTGCCCAGGGTTCTCACATATTTTCCGTTGTGGATCAAAGGCATACTTACTTATATATTTTTTAATATGTTCAGGAGAAATTAAATATATAGAGTGAATATCAACATTTTTATTTGCTATTAGGTATGGTACACAGCCATCTATGACTCAGCTAAAAAGGCATTTTTGACACCACACATAGCACTGGAGAATCAGAACAGTACCTTATTCTAAGAGAAATGAGGAAGACGCTTCTTTAAATCAGACTATTAACCTACTTATTAAGCCTTCACCATACTCAGAGCACTGCACCTAGGGCCTTGAATGGAAAAGACAAAGCTTTGCTGGCAAAATACTTAAGCAGTAAAGGGAAGATCATGAAGAAATATACATTTATGTATATATGTACATCAAAACACTGGACATCCCCAAACTACATTTTTAAAATTCAGGAAATATTTCAGAAGTTTTTCAAGGCCTACCTTAAATACCATCTCCTCCACAAAGCATTTCTTGGTTCTTTCCATTTATCCCCAAACCTGACTTCATTAGTAAAATAAATATTTATTGCACAGACTCTCCATGGCAGACATTACGTTAGGAGTGAGGATTCAAAGGTGAAGGGCCTTGTCTTTGTTCTCAGGTGTTCAGTCTTTTTGAGGCAAATGGCATATACACGAATAATGACATTATAATGCATGGTGCTAACACAGATAAATAAAACATGCTGTGTGCATACCGAAGGATGAAAAAATGACCTGTGCCCGGATCATCAAGGAACGCTCCATAAAGGAGACTGTGTTTGAGCAAACTGTCAAAGGAAGAGTAAAATTTTAAAGTTTTCCAGATAGCATTGGTGGAGTGAGGATGGGGATAACGTTGCAGGCTTCGGCATTAAAAAAAATAGCATATGCAAAGGCCCAGAGGCACAAAACAGCCTGGTGATTAGAGAAACATAGGGTGCATATGGAGGAAGACTGGCATGTGAGGTTAAAAATGTAAGCAGAGTTCAGCTCACTAAAGGTCTTACTTGCTAAGAAATACAGGCTTGCATCTTCTGGGTGACGAGAAGTGACTAAAGAGCTCTGAGCAGAGGAGTGTTATGGTCAGGTAAAAGTTTTAGAAAGATTGCTTTGGTTACAACATGCATAATAGATTGGAAAAGAATGATACGGGGAGAGCAAAACTAATTTAGGGTACAGAATCCACAAGCAAATCATGAGGGCCAGCCTTTGGACTGGGGATAAAAGGATGGAGAGGATGGGAAATATTCAAGGAACATTTAAAGACTAATTTGTTGATTACCTTTATGTAGGATGAAATTAGAAGAGGCAATCAAAGATGACCCTCTGACTTCTACAATGAAGCTAAAAGATTATAAATTATTTGCCCAAGTCCCACAGTGAATAATTGATTGGGCCAGGTTTTGATTCAGTATTTTCAAACTCAAGCTGAAGCTACTTCCATTTCTTACCCTGTATCCTGAAAATTAGTCAAGAATTTAGTTTCCAGATATCAGCATCCTTTGGTAGAAAGGGTTATGTCTCATGACCTGGCACATAGTAGGTACTCAATAAATAGCAGTTAAATGAATGAATTAAAGTTTAGTAGCTCAATTCAATCCAGCTATGTTCTTTCAGGCTAAACTTTGCCTCTGACATGTGGCATTTATGTTTTGTTTTCTTCCATTTAATTAATTGCATGCATATTTTAGTCTCTCTTTTAAATTGCAAACTCTCTAAAATCATGAACTGTATCTTAATAATTCTCTTGCACTTTATAGCATGCAACATAGTATATTTTCATACAATATGTTTTTCATAAACATATCTTTAATATCCTATTGCTATACATTTTGAGATTTATTTCATTTAGTCTCTTTAAGATCGGCTGACAAGGAACCACTGTCTTTTTTAAAAATTAATTAATTAATTTATTTATTTTTGGCTGTGTTGGGTCTTCGTTGCTGCGCACGTGCTTTCTCTAGTCACGGCGAGCGCGGGGGCTACTCTTCGTTGCGGTGCGCCGCGGGCTTCTCATTGCAGTGGCTTCTCTTGTTGCAGAGCACGGGCTCTAGAGCGCAGGCTCAGCAGTTGTGGCGCACGGGCTTAGTTGCTACACAGAATGTGGGATCTTCCCGGACCAGGGCTCGAACCGGTGTTCCCTGCATTGGCAGGCGGATTCTTAACCACTGCGCCACCAGGGAAGTGGGTAACCACTGTCTTGGATTGAATTTACCAACATTCTTCTGCAAACATAGCATAGTACCTTTATGATCCTTTCCCTTTTTTTTTGGCTCAAGCACAGCATGAAAAGGCCATTTGCAGTGAGACTGTCTTGACCTCATTGTACTACAGAAGTGCCTATCAGCATAATTTACAAATATACAGAATCCAATTTATAGAATGTTCTAAAGCCCTTGTCTAACTCCACCTTGCACAGCCCCTGAAACAAATAATTTTTGATGAGAGACAAGAGAACAACGGTGAAGGCCAGTAGACCTAATTAGGAAGTATAAACAATGTAATCCCTTGAAATTAATTAAACACTGAAATAAGAGAACAGATAAGTTCTATACAGGTTCCTTGAATTTAGGCTGCTAGCCTGAAGCATATTTGTCCCCTTCCTGTATCTCTCTAACCTTGCCACTTTCTTTTTTTTCTTTTTTTTTGGCCATACCACATGGCTTGCAGGATCTTAGTCTCTGACCAGGGATCAAACCCATGCCCCTGGCAGTGAGAGCACCAAGTCCTAACCCCTGAATCGCCAGGGAATTCCCTCACCTTGCCACTTTAAAACAGCCAGAGACTAATATTTTCCCAAAGAACTCAGTCTATCACCCAGGATTTTCATTTTTGTCCTATTAAGTGGAGAGGTGGCATCAGAGACTGAAATAAAGGGGGTTCTGGAAGAGATAAAGCAGACAAGTGGGGACATGGAAAAGTCCTGAATGACGAACTTCCAAAATGTAATTTGATTTCAAAGTCAGAATTGTCAAAAAATTAATGATAATTATGGTTTAAACCACATAAAACTATTACATAGTGGGATTTCTATATATGGAAACTTTCAAAATACATGTTTCAGGAAAGAATTCAAAAGATGCCTGGGTATACTTTGATGCTAATGCAAGAATATTTATTACCACTTCACATAGTAGAGTATACCTTTAGTTATAAAGACTGATTTCCACATACTGTTAGATCTGTGATTAGCCTGAGGACCAATATCTGTGTTAGCATGTGTGAAGGATCATTTAGGTCTCCCCTGAATTTGATTCTCTCTTTAGTATCTCCTTAGGAAAATGTAGAGTGTTTTCTTGTGTACTCTTAGGTGGTGGTTCAAATCCAGCTGCAATGGGGAGGGGGGGGGGACACATTATTTGGGAGTCTACCAGCATTATCATTGAGAACACTGACCTCAGAGTTCTAGCCCAGGATAAAATCTAGGCGTTGCCATTTACTAGCTGTGTGATGTTCAGCAAGTTACTTAACCTCTCTATCCTCAGTATCCTCATGTGTAAACTGAAGATACATAGTACATAGTTCATCAGTTTATTATGAGGATTACACGAGCTAATGCAGGAAGCATGCATATGGGGCCAGGCACAGAGTAAAGATTCAATAAAGGGTAGTGCTGATATTGTCATGATTGTCATCATGTCATCATCATTATCACCACCATCATTATCAAGTCCCTGAGATTTAGACTTGCAAAATTCACATAAGTTGTATTAAACCAATTACCTGAAGAAGTCCTATGTAGAAAGAATGTCTTGCAAATCAAAGCAGTAAGACAGGATATTATAGTCTCTTAATTAAAGGAAATAAGAAAGGTACTTCTAAATTCAAAAAGAGAGCTGTAAGGTGAGTATAGAGTGTAATATAAAATGATCTACTCATTTATATTACTCTACATAAAGAAATTATTTATAAGGGAAAAAAGGTTTCCACAAGAAGCCTGGTAAGAGGAGAGGCAATAGGAACTTTTCGGTGATTATCCATACCTGTCAAGTAGGACAAAAATCTACAGGACCCAGCACGTAAGAGTCACATCCCCTTGTTTTCAGATGAGGAAACTGAGACACACAGAGGGTAAGCAACTTGTCCAAGGTCCCAGCTAGTTAGTTAGTAGCAAAGTCCGTATTTGAACGAGGGTAGTATTTTAAACACCACTCTACTGCCTCTCAAAGCTCTGACTACCGGTGTCACTTCCTTTGCTTGGAATTTGTTTGTACCAGGAGGTATCTGGGTGACTACTTTGACTTGCCTAGTATGTTTATATGGGGAAGGAGGTAACCTGGGTGGCAGATACCCATGTAATTTTCTGGCCTCATACTAAATGAAAACGTTGGCAAACTGGCTTATATGTGTCTCTTGAGAGTTTGAATAATGCTAATCAGTCACGTTGGGACTGATTCTAACTGAACTGATAACATCGACTCACTGGACCTCCTAAATTGAGAACTCAAATGATACTGCCAGCTTGTGAAATCCTGCATCCAGCCTTCTCAGGTGACATTTCTATCTCTTAAATTTCCACATTTAAATATTAGGTTTTAATATTTAACTTTTAATATATGGTATGTTTATAAGCAATCACCATCTAAAATACTTTATGTCAATAACTTTTTATAACATTTATTTGCATTACATCATGAATCATTTAAAGTAAATCTACAGATATAGAACTGCAGATAGCTTTGATATTAACTACTAATAAACTGTTAACCCCAACATGCTTTTTACTTACAATTTCCAAAATGATACTGTCTTGATTCTTCATCCCAATAAGTGAGAGTCTTTGTTAAGAAAAACAGCTTAAACAATGAAAAATGCTACAGAATACTGTAACATGATACTGAATTTATTGAAAGGGAGGAGAAAATAAGAGCAACTGAACAAACAAAGGATGACTTAGAAAGGAAAACAATTCTACTTGGTGTGCACCCTGGGGAGAGTCAGGCACTCTGCCTAGGACAGGATGTGCTATTGCTCTAATCTAACTATCAAGGAATAAGTAACACGGGACCTATTTCTCAAACACACATCTCTGTAAATGCCAGCTAATGCTCAGAGATAATGCAGCACATCACAACCATCCCAGCACTAAAGGTTAAAGGTACATTTTAGCAGAATTAGTGGAACCACCATTGCCTAGAGGGGATTTAAATTAAAAAAAAAAAAAAAAAAAGGGATGACAGCTCTCTGCAAAAGCACTCTGGATGCTATGGTACCCAAAGTAGTCAGCAGATTCCCTCCTTCCAAAGCAACTGTTGGTCTATTTTCTATGGCTAATACCCATCCCTCTCCAACCCTCTGATGATTTTGGTCCTGAGAGTCAGAGAGGTTTCTTCTGTGATGTCTAAGGTTTGCGCGAAGCTTCCACAAACGTCAGAGAATCACACTGAATTATTATATATCTACCATGAAAGATTTCTGATGAGGTCATGAGGAACAGCAGCTAAACTTACTAACTTTACCTGGGAGGATTAGGAAACCAAAAATTAAATGAACGAATGAATGAATGAATGAATGGGTGGACAGATGGAAGAATAGAGGAAGGAAAGAAACAATGAATTAATTGCTGATAATTCATTAGGTAACCATGAGGCATATTTAATAACCAGGTCCTCAGTCATTTATGTCTAAATCCCCCTTTTCATGCATAATAAAGTTAGTCGATTTTGTTCAGTACACAATTATTCTAAGTATTTACAAAGTATTTAAATATAGTATTTCCATAAGAGACAGCAGTCATTTGCCTTATGGGTTTTCCTCGAGCCTCTGCTCTTCAATTTGCCACGTTTCTTTTTAACTTTTCCTCTTCCTTTTCTTTTTTTTTAAAGGAGGTTGTTCATCTTGCAGCCTGGGCATGAAACATAAGTACACAATTGTCAGTGATCAGTGAAAACCAATTGATGAGAAGTGATGACAAATGTTTTCTTTGACATTTGTTTTCCAACATGTATTTTAAGATCCTTTTGTCTGTAAATGCTCGCCCTTGACAGTCATATCCCTAGGCATATTTTAGTATCAAATCATTGACACTGGGGCTTCCCTGGTGGCGCAATGGTTGAGAATCTGCCTGCTAATGCAGGGGACACGGGTTCGAGCCATGGTCTGGGAAGATCCCACATGCCGCGGAGCAACTGGGCCCGTGAGCCACAACTACTGAGCCTGCGCGTCTGGAGCCTGTGCTCCGCAACAAGAGAGGCCGCGATAGTGAGAGGCCCGCGCACCGCGATGAGGAGTGGCCCCCGCTTGCCGCAGCTAGAGGAAGCCCTCGCGCAGAAACAAAGACCCAACACAGCCAAAAAAATAAATAAAATAATAAAATAAAATAAACATTATTTTACACTAGGTATAACTGGAAGCCCATGCTTTTAATCACAGCTGCACCAAACTGACTAGCGTGAAGAAATAAAAAAAAAATCATTGACACTGAACCCAAGATTTCGTATACTTTAGGATAGTTATTCCTTACTCTCAGCATATACTGACTCATCTGATCTGTTTTGCCAAAAATATTATCCAAAAAACTCTTTTCTCCTTTTCACTTCATTATCTTTAATAAAATGGCATTATGTAAAAACTTGTCTTAAAGCAATGACAGTAAGGCTATTTTGGAATTTAAGCAGGGAACAAAGAAATATGGTCAACCTTTTATATTTCCTAATATTTAATTTCACAATAGTCTACCTCCAGTGAAAAATTAAATTTAGGCACTGACTGGCACCTTACGAAATGAAATATGCAAGACTGAATTTTTCGAATATATGTCCTGTCTGCTTCTAACAGAAAATAAATGGTCTCTGTATTTGTTCAGTATTTGACCTGCTAGCTTGTGTCCTTTGACATTTTTATTTCCCTTAGAGTGTACCTTTCTCAAAGGTAATTAAACGGGCTTTGGGGTCAAACCCGAGATTGAATTATGGGTCAGCTACACACACAGCTCCAACTGTGTGACCACGATCACCCATCATTATCACTGCATTTTACAGATGAGGGAACCGAGGCCCAGAGCAGTTCAGTAACATACCCTACTAGTTGGTGAGAAAAACAGAATCCAAATCCAAGTCCATCTTATTCCGAAGCATGTGTCCTTTCATTTTATTACACAAGACCAATTTCTACTTCAATTGTTTTGAATACCCATCAACACCTCAATTACTTCTTTCTCTCTTTTTTTTTTTTTTTTGGTACTATTTTTACTTTCAAAGCTATTTCTTTTTTTTTTTTTTTTTTTTAATTTATTTAGTTTTATTTATTTATGGCTGTGTTGGGTCTTCGCTTCCGTGCGCAAAGCTATTTCTATTTAGAACAGTGTTCAATCACGCCATTTAACGCACTTGTAATGCAACTGATCAATCTTGTATTTTTCAACAGTATGTGAACACTGTGATATAATTTTTTGGTCATTTCTCACTAACTGTTTTTAGAATAAAAGAGGCAATATTGGAGAATGTTTAAAAGTATGAGCTCTGAAGTTAGACTCTGTATTGTTTACATTTTTAAATTTCCTGTATATTATGATGTTTGACATCTTTTTTAATTTTTTTAGTTGAAGTATAGTTGATTTACAATATTATATTCATTTCAGGTGTATAACACAGCGATTCAGTATTTTTGCAGATTATACTCCATTATAGGTTATTACAAGATAATGGGTATAATTCCCCGTGCTATACAGTATACCCTTGTTGCTAATCTATTTTATATATAGTAGTATGTATCTGTTAATCCCATACCTCTAATTTGTCCCTCCCCACTTCCCTCTCCCCTTTGGTAACCACAAGTTTGTTCTCTATATATGAGTTTGTTTCTGTTTTGCATATACGTTCATTTGTATTATTTTTTCGTTTCCACATATAAGTGACATCATACAGTTTTTGCCCTTGGTGTTTGACATCTTGAGAACCTTTCTGACTGGGGAGAGACTGCCCGTCCTCAGGCTAGCCAGTACTTAGAAACAGCAAAGGCTGTGCCCTTGATATGTAAACTACCCAATCCAGAACCAGACCACCTCTATCTGGCCCAGACACCCATGAGTCAATATCCCTTGGCCTTAATCATCCCAGGGCCAGGTAGGCAACTAAAGACCACCCTTATGTCTCAGAGCCCAAGGAAATTATTTAAATTAGCCGATCTTAAACTATTCACTCTGCCCTGCCTTGACTCTTAAGAAAACCCTAAAGGTCTAACCTCGGCTTTCCCCTCGCTCCTACTTTCTGCCTCTTCACCACCCTGAGGTGCCCCCATGTTGGCCCTGTGTGTCCTGCCTCCTGTCTCTAGGACCTGTGAGTATAAAAACCTGTTTTCCTGAGCCTGTCCTGTGCCTGCTATTGTGGCCACACCTGACTGACCGTCTCACAAAAGAACATAGCACAGACTCCACGGATGGGAACCCTGCTTCTAGCACAAACCAACTTGTGAATTTTGGCAGGTTGTTGCCTAAGCCTCAGTTCTCTCAGATATACCATTAGATGATACTAAACAGACTCCTACGTTAGTGTTGTTGTGAGGTTCACATGGGAATATATCAAGCGCTTAGCACGGAGCATGCCAAGGAGTAGGTACTAAATGGATATTCATTGTATTATTGCTTTTGGCTATACTGGAAGATATTTCAGAGATAATCCATATTTCCTCCTCTTTCTTTTCCCCATTTTAAAGGTGAGAAAAATCTGACCAAGAAATGCTAGACTGACTTTCTCATTTTCTCTTATCTTAGCTCTTAGTTTAAAATAGCTCTCATTTCACTGTACTGCTTGCTACTTATGAAAAATTGGAGATTTAAGTGATATATTTTTATTTGTCTGTATTTAATACTTTAACTGACTTCAAATGACAGTATTAGAAGAAAAAAAGGAGAAGGACTATGGAGAAAAAAAAATCAAGGCCTAACTTGGAAGTTATTGTTGACAGTCTAATACTTTTAAACTTTTATTTGATGACACATACTCATTTTCAAACTCAAAATAAAGAAAAACTAGCATATCAAAAGCTACCTAGGCCTAGTTTAAAGTAATCTATTTATTTCCCATCCACAAGAAGTAAGTAGATCATTTAATACCTGATACTGATGAATTCGATTTTCGATGTGCATGAATTATATAAGAAAAACTTATAGAAGTTTGGAGATTTTTTAAAATGAACTTTTTCCTCCAGCAAAAATTTTTGAGATCTAATTACATCAAAGCACTCTTGATTGTGTGGTAATCCTACATACATTGATACATATTCTAAAATGAGTAAGCTTCGTGCTTTGACAAGGAACCTCCATAAACTTTCATACTGTTCATTCTCAAAAACATGTCTCAGGCCCAGACCAGTTTCCTGCATACTTTTTGGCTCCTGGAGGAGGCATGAGAGCCCCAGTTTGATTTTCTTTTCTTCATATTACTAAAGGTCACCATTTCCTCTTTCTCCCTTTTTGTTCTCAGACAATAGCTGTAGGGCAATGTTTGGTTTCCTCCAGTTCACTCCTTCTTTGCTGCTTCTAAGGAAAAAAGACACAAGCTTTTATTTTAATACTTTACTACTAATCATAAGAGAGAAAAAAATCAGAGACACACAGTCTAAAAAATAAAAATATGTTAAAAATCTTGCCACTTCTATTCAAGATTGTATTGGAGGTTATAGCCAGCACAATTAGGCAAGAAAATGAAAAAAAAGAAATTATCCTGATTAGAAAGAAGAAGTAAAACTATCTCTATTTGCAGATGACATAATCTTGTATATATAAAATCCTAAAGAATCCACTTAAAAAAAATTATTGGAACTAGTAAATCAATTTATTAGCAAGGTTGCAAGACAGAAGATCAATATGCAAAAATCAACTGTATCCCTACACATTTTCGGTGAACAACCCAAAAAGGAAATCAATACAATCATATTTATAATAACATGAAAAAGATATATATTAGGAATATATTTAACAAAAGAAGTAATAAAACTCATATTCTGAAAACTATAAAACATTGTTAAAAGACATTATAGAAAATCTAAATAAAATGAATATCCTGTATTCACAGATTGTTAAGATGGCAATACTCACCGTCTAATCTACGGATTCAACACAATTCCCATCGGAATTCCAACTGCCTTCTTTGTCAAGCTCATCCTAAGATCCATATGGAAGTGCAAGAAACCCAGAATAACCAAAACGATCTTGAAAAAGAAGAGCAAAGTTGGAAGACTCCCACTTCCTTATTTCAAAACTTACTAAAAAGCTATGCAGTAATCAATGTGGTACTGGCATAAGAACAGGCATATATATCAATGGAATTGAATTCAGAGTCCAGAAATAAAGCCTCACATTTATGGTGAATTGATTTTAGACAGAAGTGTCAAAGTAATTCAATATTTTCATCAAATGGTGTTGATCAATATTTTCATCAATATTTTCATCAGATGGTGTTGGGACAACTGGCTATCCACATGCAAAAGAATGAAGCTGGACTTCTACCATACTATATACAAAAAATAAACCCAAAATGGATCTCAAAGATAAGATCTAACACTATAAAATTTTATAAGAAAACAAAGGTGTTTGATGACATTGGATTAAGTAATGCTTTCTTATATATGACATCAAAAGCACAAAGAAAAAATAGATAGGACATCATCAAGGACAAGCACTTTTTTGATGCAAAGGACATCATCAAGAAAGTTAAAAGATAACTCACAGAATGGGAGAAAATATTTTCAAATCATACTTCTGGTAAGAGACATACCTAGAATATATGAATAACCCTTACAACTCAATAATAAAAATACCAAATAAACCAATTAAAAATGGGCAAAGGAGCTGAATAGACCTTTCTCCAAAGAAGATATACAGATGGCCAATAAGTACACGAAGACATGCCTAACATCATTATTCATTACAGTGAAAAAGATAAACAATAACAAGTGTTGGCAAAGATGTGTAAAAGTTGGAACCCTCATATACTACTGGTATGTATGTAGAATGGAGCAGCCAATTTGAAAAACAGTCTGGCAGTTCCTTAAAGGGTTAAATATCAAGTTACGTTACATAGCAGTTCCATCCTAGGTATAAACTCAAGAGAAATAAAAACACATGACGCCACAGAAACTTATACATGACTGTTTGTAGCAGCAATATTCATAAAAGCCGAAAAGTAGAAATAATCCAAATACCCAATATTCATTACCTGATGAAAGATTAAATAAAAGGTGGTATGTCCATACAATATAATATGATTTGGTAATAAAAAGGAATGTAGTACTAATACATGCTACAGCATGGATGAACCTTGAAAACATGCTAAGTGAAAGAAATCAGTCCCAGTACACCACATGTTGTGTGCTTCCACTGATATGAAATATTCAGAATAGGCAGATCTCTAGAGACAGAAAGTCAATTAGTGGTTTTTTAGGGCTGGTGGGAAAGCAGGAGGCAGGTAATGGGGGAGAGGGTTTGGGGAGGTGAAGTTGGGTGCAGAAACAAGGTGGAGGAATGGTGAGTGACCGCTAATAGGTATGGGGATTTCTCTTAGGGTTGATCAAAATGTTCTAAAATTCATTGTGCTGATGCCTGCACCACTCTGCTGAATGTCCTAAAAAAAATTCAACTGTACACTTTAAATGGGTGAATTATTTTGTGTGAATTATATCTCAATAAAAATGTTTTTTAAGAAATAACAACAATTGTTATATTATGTATGTCCCAGGGTCTTCTTCGACTCCTGTTTCTGTTTTTTTAATTGTTTGTGATGGAAAAAAATGTTATTATAAAGCACGCACACAGTTATAAACAGATCCTTAAAATGATCCTTTATTTGGTGAGCCACATGATGGGCTAAAAATGCAGGATTAAAAGCAAAAGGGAATTAAACGACTTTGCGTAAGTTTGGGACTATGTTCATCTGTGCGGATTCAGGAAATGAGAGACACTTGGCCAGGCCAGAAAGAGGCAAAGATGCAGTGTAGGCGGAAGGAGAGTTACAGGTATATTGATTTGCTTTGAATTTTGGTGAAATAGATGAGAATATATATATATTCCTGTAAGTAGAAAACATTCAGTAAAACCACTTCTTTCTCACTGTGCTCCAAGACCTGTTTTGAGGGTCTGTCTGGAGGGTAGACGCTGGGCCAAAGGGAAGCCAACTACATCTGCAATGCAGGTACAGCTTTTGTGTTGGAGAGGGATAATTAGAAGTGCTTTTAGTTTCTTTTTTTCTTGAGGTTAAGAGTTATAATTTTTAAAATTCTTGCGGATTTTTCTATATTTCAGCGCTTAGGCTTAATGCTGCAAATACTCTGCAACTTGTCTTTCTTTTTCACAAAAGTGAAGGTTTTGAGAATTATCCCTGATGGTACATGTCTACAGGGCATTAATGTTCACTGCACTGTGTATTCCATTGTACGAATATAGCATAATTCACTTATCTACTCTCCTGTTCTAAGTTTTTACTGATGCAAACTACGTTGCAATAAAATTCTTGTCCATGTCTGATTTTTCCATGGCCTAGAATTTCTCCAGGATATAAGCCTAGCAAAGAAATTGCTTGGTCATAAGGATGCACATATTCAAATTCATGAGACATGGTTACATTGCACTCCAAAGTGGTTGTATAAATTTATAATCCTTCCCACAACTTTTGAGAGTTCGCTTTTCCTGAATTCTCACTCATACCGAAGGGGTAGCCCTATAAAAGGTGTGGGTCTCAGTCCTAACTCTCCCTGCATTGGTATTAAATTCAAGCCCCTATATTATTAAAAGTGATAAATACCTCCAGGCAGTCACAGTGTCAGCTCTGCAGTTCACCCGCCTGATTTTCCGTTCCTTCTTCGCTTCTGGCCCAAGGCAATTTCCCTGCCTTTCTTAGCAGTTCAGTCATGCATTTATAAGGATGTCAGTTATAATTTATTGAGCAATTCTTGGTGTTTGTCGCTGGAGGGTTTTCAAGTTATCTGTACTGCCAGACCCTTAAATGCCTGACAGCATTTTTCAGCACCTGAGCAATCTTTAAGCACTCCCCAGATGTTGGACTCCATAAAGAAAATAAGTACAATCAAATTAGCAACTACAATGAGCTACTAAACTCTCTTCACGTGTTTTCATTAGTCACCACACTGCAGCACAGCATTAAATTAATGGTAGGGACTCTGCAGGTTATCTGGGTTTGAATCCCAACTAGTTTCTTACTAGCTGTGTGACCTTGGGCAATTTACTTCATCTCCCTGAGCCTCAATTTCTTCATCCGTAGGACACGTATGTAAATAATAGAACCTAACCTGTAGGACTGGTATAAGAAGTCAATGAGTTACTATTTATAAAAATACTTAGAGCTATATCTGACACACAGCATACGCTACATAATCATGTGATAAATCAATTAGAGTAATGAATATTAGATATCTGTTTTGGTATTGTCTATGAGTATTTAAAAAACGATCTTCCCTTCAATCCCCAGCACAGACGATCTAACGTTGGCAACATCACAGCACTACTTCTCAAGTTTAATGATTCTAATGATAAATGAATTTTACCTAGAAGCCTCTTTGTGCCCCAGAATACAAGCAAAATAGTTGTTGTTCACTGTGGGCCAGCCGAGTGTTTATACAGGCTGGGAGCAAGGATGTTAGAAGCTGGTGAGGTAGAGAAGCTGATAGACGCGAGAAGGGAAGAAAGAAGCGCAGACGCCTTCATCCTCCCCACGTGGAACGTGGCCAGAGCGCTGGCTAGCTGCCCCCTGGCATGCCTCTTCCCTCCCTTTCTGTCCACACACTTCGTGCTTTAGCCCCCCGGCTTCCTGCTCGCCATATAGGCCCCTCAGCTTTTTTTAGGTTCAAAGAGGCATTCTGAGCAAAATACTGCAAAAAGCTTTCTCTTCCCCTAGACTAGGCAGTGTGACGTTCAGGCTGTGAGAAACGACGTCTCAGAATCTGACTCTGCCCGGGAATGGCACCTGAGGTCCCAGTCTGTAAGGCACCACGTATGCTGCTATGATGTCATGTGCTGTCATTATCCTCTGACTACCCTTTCAGGCCATACACACATCACAACATTTTTACTTAGCAGTCGTACCATACACTTTATTTAAATTGAAAGAAACTGATTGAGGTTCACCGTATAATAACCCATACGGCAAGCCTGACGGAACGCCCCACAGTAATATGAATTCGGGATAGAACATGATAAACAACTAGCGCCCTTCCTCTGCACAGTGTCTGTTCTCAAACAAGGCAGGCCAAGTTCAGTTCTCTTCTGGGGGCAGAAGGAGGAAGTGATTACCTCATGACCATTCTGGACTTTCTCATGCATAGGAAAGCGTGGATCCTGCTGGACATCTCACAGTTTCTCACACATCTAATAAAAGTCATTTTCTTTTTTCACAGCATAACTGGTAGACTGGAAATGTTTGTCTGCAATACGATTTTGCGACCCCACAGTTTACTTGACAAAACTTCTGACCTCACTTACAGTTTCTCAGGGGAGTAGGGGAAGTGTTACTCTACTTTAAACATGAAGAGAAAAAAGTCTTACCAAGACACGTTGGATCTATATGGTGGACATATCAACCGACCACTTATTCGATAGTTTTCCTACCACACAGCATTCGTGATTCAGAAATATCTGGTTTCACTGTTATTCTAGATATACAAAAACATTGTATTTCCTGGCCCCTTTATTCTTTTTTCAGCTTTACTGAGGTATAATTGACAAAGTTGTAAGATAGCTAAAGCAAACATCCTGATGATTTGATGTACGTATACATTGTGAAATGATTCCTCCCATCGAGTTAATTAACCCACCCATCACCTCACTTTTTTTTTTTTTTTTTTTTGCTATTCTCTTAGCAAATTTCAATTATACAATACAGTGTTGTCAACCATAGTCATCATAATTTACATTAGACACTCAGGCTTTATCTTATAAATAAAAGTTTGGGGCTTCCCTGGTGGCGCAGTGGTTGAGAACCTGCCTGCCAATGCAGGGGACACGGGTTCGAGCCCTGGTCTGGGAAGATCCCACATGCCGCGGAGCAACTGGGCCCGTGAGCCACAACTACTGAGCCTGCGCGTCTGGAGCCTGTGCTCCGCAACAAGAGAGGCCGCGATGGTGGGAGGCCCGCGCACTGCGATGAAGAGTGGTCCCCACTTGCCACAATTAGAGAAAGCCCTCGCAGAGAAACGAAGACCCAACACAGTCATAAATAAATAAATAAATAAATAAATAAATAAAAGAATGTGAATTTCAAAAAAAAAAAAAGTTTGTACCCTTTTAGCAACTTCTCCCTATTTCCCCACACCCTTGCCTCTGGCAACTACCATTCTAACTACTCTGCGTTTCTATGAGTTTGACTTTTTTTTCTTTTTTTTTAGATTCCACATGTAAGTGACATCATGCAGTATTTGTCTTTCTCTGTCTGGCTTATTTCACTTAGCATAACGCCCTTAAGGTCCATCCATGTTGTTACAAACGGCAGAATTTCCTTCTTTCTCATAATATATGTAATATATTACGGAATATATATAAATTCAAAAGAAAAATGTTTGCTCACAGCTAGCCTAGAAAGATCTCCATTTGCTTTCTCTGAGTTCTTACTTATCTCTATGAGATATCTACAGTTATCTCTGTAACTTTCCAGCACTCTACTGACATTGCTTTGGCTAAGGCAGCCAAAGACCCAATTAAATCTAAAATACATTTTTAAGTCCTTTCAAGAAACATACCTGTAAAAGATAGACTCTAGATCAGATAATAGCTAGAAAAAGATGTAAAGTTAAGAGCTGATTTTTAAGGTAAAAGAATATATTTTTAATTCTTAAGAAAATAATTTTTAAGATAAATAATTGTAAGCATAAATATATTTAAACTAAATTAAATTATGAAAATTTAATATATAAATACTCTTAGGATAAAATAATAATTTTTAAGATAAACAGAATTTTAGAGATGAGGGAAGAGGAAGCCGAGCAGTCAACGGAAAACAAAAAACAAACAAACAAAAAAACAGTCATAGAGACAATAAATAAAGGATTGATTATGAGGCACTGCTGGAATCTCATTTTGACTCTCCTGAAGGGTACACAAAGGAGAACAGCAGTAAATTACCTAGGAAATATGTTTCACGGGTGGAGCATGGAAAGCATTAAATGTCAAGAAATTCAGGCTTTATTTTGTAGGTGATAAGACAGAAGTTATGTTTTTGAGCTTGGGGTGACCTGCTCAAAGCTGTGTTTTATGGAAATCAATCTGTATCAACTTACATCTGTGACATATTTTGTTAGATCTATACAGAATACAATAAAGCAAGTTTCACAACCATTTCTTCTAAGTAAATTCAATATTCTATAAACATTTCTCCCATTCTTATTTTTGTACTTTTCATATTTCCAGTACTCTTGGTAAATTTCTTGAGTGCAGAGAGGTCTAGAAAACATCACTGAGTTTTCTCATATGCCAAAATAGATAAATAAATAAATAAATTCACTGGAAAATGTACATTGCTCCACTAAAGTTTATACTCATAAATTTCTGGTTAATAAGCTTAACTTTTCCAGACCAATTCCCATGGAGAAAAACATTACGATTCTTATATTTTATAATAAGAATTGGAGCTGGAGGAATGAATTTTCTCAACAAACAGTCATCTGAGTGATACCATTCTTTCACATCATTGCATATTAAATTTTACTTTCCTATTTGTTTACTTAAAGTCAAATAACTTTACACAGCTTATCATACATTTTTTAAAAAGCTGTCTTCTGGTCTCTTCCTCACCTCTGACTTGTGTTTCCCAGAGAAAAGCTGTTCAAGTCACTTTCTTCTGGTATTTACTATCATATTCCTAAATTATAACACATATTACTGTTTTTGATTCTTTCAATATTAATATGTATTGACTTCACACTATGAAACACGAGGGTTTCATTCTCTTATACACCCATTCCTCCATTCACCTAGTGTAGTCATTTTTGGTTAATAATTCAATTTGACATTAATACTGTCATATAATAATCACAGCTGAGTCACGTAGTCATTGATGAAGGAAACATTTCCTTGTACAACTTTTTGCTTCCCTGGCTTCAATCAATGCCTCATATACGTTTAATTTATTTCTGATGTACCTTCCACTAATTCGTGTAGTGTAGGCAAGCTGGATAAAGGTTCCAATTTTTCTTCTTGGAGTCCATCCTTTTTCAAAATAACATTACAATATATCCACAGAGCCAGTTTGCAGATATCCTATTGAACAGCATTTTTGGGCAAGCCGCAGGGCAGTTTGCCTTCTTTTTTTTTTTCTTTCTTTAAGTTTGCCTTATTTAATTTGGCTCTTTGTCAATAAAAATGAGATGTAATTGCTGCTCTAATCATAGCCACTGGATTATTGGATTATTATTACCAACAACATAATAACAGTGAGATCATTCAGTAGCCCTCTCTATTGTTTTGTCTCTCGTCCATACATCAGATCAACTATTATATCAGTAGGGTGAGGGGAACAGAGCTGGGGCATCCCATAGGCAAGAGAAGATCTGAGAGTTGCGAATCCAAAATGTGTGATATTTCTTTGGTGGAGACTTTGTATCAATGCAATACCCACAGTGATTTCATTATCATGGATATTCAAAAGAACACCCACATCAAAGTTGGTCATGTCAGCCTTCCACTTAAAATAATCTTGAACAGCGCCCCCAAAATCTCTTGTGGTCTCTAGTGCAGTAAAGCAATGTTTCCCTTCTACCCTGTTGCGTGTGACTCTAAACTTCAGCACTTGAGAATCAATTTCTTTTGAACTTAAGGCATTGTTAGTGAACTCTTTTTTAACATCTCTCTCAACTATTTTGTCTCCTTGTCCATTATCCATCTTCCTTTTACGTGAATTCTGATTTATCTTTTTACACTTTTTTTTTCTTGAAACGGGCATCAATTTTCCATACTTTGAAAGGATCGGAGCGCAGGAGTTTCCCAGTCAATTCTTCAAAATCCTTTAGAACTTCCTTTTTTTCCCCCTTTGAATTAGAATCTTTAAACTCCTGAACAACCACAAGTAAGTTATCAACTGATCTCAGAAAGTCTGAGCCAGACTTTCCATTGAAATGTCAAAATATATCTTGCCTGGTCTCTGCTGATTTTGCATGATGACCTGAATTTCTTTCTCACTTCATCTGCCCCTGTTTGTTCAAAACCAGTGGGTACAGTGGCTCTAATAGTGACTTGGAGATGTTCAGCTCACTCTGAGGCCACTTTCTGTCACTTGAATAGATCTCTGGTTTTCATGAAAGTTCACATCCAGGAATTGGTTAGTGGCTTCTTGAATGTCGTACATGTTGGCAACGCTTCCAAGATCCCTAATATAGTCTTGGCTGCCAGCACAGACCCTTCCAGCCCTGGCATCCTGCAGGCCCAGTGTACCCAAATGCTATGCTTTCTCTTTTCTCTAAAGATGTTGGTTATAGCACTTTAGATTCTGAAAAAAAATTTTAAGCAAAATTTTGAAACGTATAGCAAAACTGAAAGAATCTTAAATGCCAATATACCCATCACCTAGATTCTTGGATTAATATTTTATTACCCTTGCTCTTTCACATATTTATTCTTACTTTGATATACCATATGTTTTTATGCATCTTAGAGTAAATTGCAGACAACTGTATTCAATGTAAGCATTCTTGCCATAGAGTTCAATATTTAAGGTTTTTTTCTTTGATGTAAAACTTACATACAATCAAATGCACAAATGTTGCTGAGTTCTAAAATATGCAAATACTTGTAAATATAATGCAAAGCCTATCATGATAGAACATCATTATCATCCCAGAAAGATCCTTTATATCCCTTCCTAATCACCAATCCTAAAACCACTTCAGAAGAACCACTGTTCAATTTTGTTTTTCCATCATTGATTGATTTTGACAGTTTTAGAACTTCAGGAAAATAAAACAGCATAGTATATACATTTTTTTGTCTGGATCGTAGGTTAGTATACATGTATTTTACTAAAAAATGCTGGATCTTTTGCTAAAATAGCTGTCACATTTTACATTCCCACCAGCAATATGTGAGTTTTCCAGTTGCTGCACATCCTTACCAAAATTTGGTATTGACAGTGTTTCTAATTTTAGTCATTCTGATGTGTGTGTTGTGGTATGTCTATGTAGTCTTAACCTGACAACTAATGATGTTGAGAACATTTTCATGTGCTGGTATCACGTGCGTGTTGATGTGTATGTTCAATTCTTTGCTCATTTTTATTGAGCTGTCTTTCTATTACTGAGTTGGAGTTTTTTATATACCCTGCATCCCAGTTCTTTGTCAGATATGTGTTTTGCAATATATATTTTCTTCAAATCTGTGGCATGCCCATTCAATTTATTAATGCTGCCTTTTGTTAATTGGTTTTTAATTCTGACAAGTCTAACTTTTCAGTTTTTTCTCTATTACGGTTATTGCTTCAGATTTTAGAACTTTGCTTCCCCACAAATCACAAAGATATTATCCTGTGTTTCCCTTCAAAAGCTTTATGGTTTTATGCTGATTATTCAGTTCAAAGTCTTTTCTAATGTCTTTGCTAAAGAAAATAGAGGGGCTTTAAATGATGTCAGTAATTTTCCCTGATGTTGCATCATTATTGATTTCTAATTTAATTCTGTTATGCTCAGAAAATGTATCTTGTATGCTTTCAATCTTTTTAAATTTATTAAGACTTGTTGCATCTTCCAGCGTATGATCTATCATAGTGAACATATCATGGGTGCTTGAAAATAGTGTATATTCTGTAGTTGCTGAATGTGGTGTTCTATAAACATCATTTAGGTCAAGGTGGTTGGTAATTTGTTCATATCCATCTATGTCTTCACTGATTTTATCTAGTCCTATGAACTGCTGAAGAAGTGTTAAAAATTCTTCAACTATGACTGTAGAATCATTTATTGCTCCTTTCAATTCTATCATTATTTTATTAATTTTGAAGCTGTCCTGAGAGAAAAACACGTATGAATATTATGCCTTCCCGACGAACTGACCCTTTTAGCCTTATGAAACAGCTCTCTTTATTTCCAGTGCTCTTAATTCCTTCCTGAAGTTTGAATTTCGACGCAGTATTATTTCCCCTCAGCCTGAAGAATTCCCGTTAGCATTTCTCAAAGGGAATATCTGCTGATGACGAATTCTCTTTTCCTTATCTGAAGTTGCTTTTATTTAGCCTTCTTCGTTTTTGCTGAATATAGAAATTTGGGTTGTCAGATTTTTCTTCTGGTCTATCAGAACTCGAAGTATGTTGTTCCATGACCTTGTTCACCTATTAGAGTGTGTTGTTTTTCTCTGGATGCTTTCAAGATTTTCTCTTTTAGTATTCAGTAATTTTATTGTGATGAGCCAAAGTTTGGTTTTATTTTAATTTTTCACATTTGTAGTTCCCTGCTTATTTTAAAGCAGCCTAATGAAGTATAATTGGCATACCCTAATCAGCACATATTTAAGTGTACATTTAGATACACTTTGACGTACACACTCAGGAAACCACCACACAATCAAAATAATGAACATATCTATTACCCTAGAAAGTTTTCTTTTCTTTATAATTTCACCCACCTTCTATCTCATTCACAAGCTCATTGATCTCCTTTCCAACACTATACATTACTTTGTATTTCCTAGAATTTTATGTAAATGAATTTATACAACGTGTCCATCTTTTTGTCTAGCTACTTTCAGTCAGTGTAATTATTTTGAGATTCATATGTTATTTATTTTCTTTTATAAATTTATTTATTTATTTATTTATTTATTTTTGGCTGTGTTGGGTCTTTGTTTCTGTGCGAGGGCTTTCTCTAGTTGTGGCGAGCGGGGGCCACTCTTCATCACGGTGCGTGGGCCTCTCACTGTCGCGGCCTCTCGTTGCGGGGCACAGGCTTCCCAGACCAGGGCTCAAACCCGTGTCCCCTGCATTGGCAGGCAGATTCTCAACCACTGCACCACCAGGGAAGCCCCATATGTTATTGTATATATCAATAGCCCAATCCTTTTTGTTGCTGAGTAGTATTTTATTGTATGGATATACCACATTATGTTTATGCATTCACCTGTTGAAGAACACCTAGATTGTTTCCTCTTCAGGGCCCTTACAAAGAAAGGTGCTATAAACATTCATGTACAACCTTTTCATCTTTCTTGGGTAAATACCTAGGAGTGGAACGGTTGGGTCATTCATATTAGCCAGATGCAGGAGTCACAGCCATTATTTTTCACATATTTTTTCCCTCAGTCTGTTCTCCTTCAGTTATACATGTATATTAGACATTTCAGTATTGCCTCACAGATCCCTGAGGTGCTCACCCTTTTTTCTCCTCTCTTTTCCTTCCACTTCTTCAAATTAGACAAATTCTACTGTTTTATCTTCAGGGTTACTTATCTTTTCTTCTGCTATCTCCATTTGGCTAAATCTACTCAGTGAATTTTAATTTCAAATATTGTATTTTAAATTCTAAAATTTTCATTTAATTTTATTCTATCTTTTCATTTATTATGAGTACACTTTGCTCATTCAGCATAGTTATAAAAATCCATTTTAAAATCCTGTATACTGTTTCCAACACCTGGGTCATTAATGGGTTGAGTCTCTGTTTTCTTTTGAGAATGGGTCATATTTTCCTATTCTTCTTTGCTGAGTAATGTTGTATTGTATCCTCATTGTCATGAACTCTATGATTTAGAAAGTCTAGGTTCTGCCTTATTCCTTCAAATAGTGTCAAATTTTGCTTTGTAGGTAGTTAACTTGGTTGATCTCATACTGGACTCTGTGCTGCTTGGATTCTGTTTCACATGTGCATGCATAAGGGTCAACCAGGTATCTTTTGCAAAGCTTAAACATAGCATTTGGAGATCCCTCTCCCTTGCTCTCACCTTTTTTAGGATTTCCCCTTCCCTCTCCAGTGTCTCTGATAGCTCCAAACTCTGTCCTCTCTTCTGGCCAGAAAGACGACATGTTTTCTTGCTTAGTGTTAGTCACTCAATGTGGTGACAACTTCAGGCTGCTCTTAGGCTAAAAGCCATTTTAAAAGGGGGGGGGGGTGTCTTCCAAATGTCATCTCCCTTCCAGAATCTACCTCCTTTTCTTCATTCGTTAGTGTCGTGAGGTAGTTGTTTCTCATATGTTGTCCAGAGTTTATAGACCTAATCTAAAGGAAGTTCAGTCTAGTAGGAAATTACTTGGGCACCACACAGGAAGTGGGGCCCCCAGTAGCTCATTTTTGAAGTTTTCTACTACTCTCTGCATTCTCTCTGTTTCCTCTGAAGATTTTCTCCTACTTATTTGTTCGGGTCCCTTTCATGTTAAAACCTTTCTTAAATGTCTGGTGATCCTTGGTTGTGCTTTCATTTTTAACAGTGATGAACTGAAAGGCAGAGTAAAAGGTCCACACTGGTGGCTGTAGCTTCCTGAGTGGTTGACTTTTCTTAAGGGCAATCTTGTTAAGATTTCCTCATTATTTTGATGGGGTACCCTCAAACATGCATACCTACAGGCCTTTTCCTTTGGATGGGTCCGTTATATATATAGCCAGATATCCCCGATGTCATTTTCACACTGAAAATATGTTAATTAAGGTAGCTGTCAATCATATAGGTAGAGATCTTTAATGAAATTCCTTTTTCAGATGTGTTGCATATACTTTATTTGTACTCTCTCAGGCTTTTCTCAGTGAACACTTGCTTACTGACTGAATTAGGTATTTCAGTTTAATTAGCAAAACCAAAAACAAACAAGCAGAAACTCCTCAAAATCCTAAAATTTTGTTTTAAGTGCTGGATGGCATGATATTCCAATTACCTTTATTTTCATCGGAACTTTATTTCATCCTCAGTAAGAGAGGCTCTTCTTTCTCATGTGAATCCTATGTTACAACCACACCAAACTACTTACCTTCTGTCAAACAGATCTTAGTCTTTCGTAATTTCATGACTTTACACAATATATACTTTCTTCCTAAAATACCCCCTTTCTTTCTGTATTTAGCTACAAAGCTTCTACTTTCCTTCATTATTCAGCTCAGTGATCTCCTCTTCTGTGAGTTCTTCTGACTTTTCCAGACAGACTCATTCTGACTCATCCTTTCTATATTTAACTGAAACAGTGCACTTACCTCTATTCAGATACTTACTTTTTCTCTTCTAATAACTTTGTTTATATGTCCCTCTTACTGGTTTGTGAATTCCATAAAGGCAAGGACACACATTACTTTTTGAAACCAACCTTACCACCTGATAGCATCTCCATTAATGACCACACAGATCCATATCAATCGCATTCTATACTCTCTTTGTTGTAAGATTCAGATTGCCCCAGGAGGGACCTTATACTTTTAATATAGAATAGCATTTAGTTAAAAAATGAATACATATGTGTGTGCATTGTGTACATATATGTGTGTCATCAACATTTTAAGGAAGTATTAGCTGAAGCTATTTTATATTCAAGTATTTAAAATTCTAAGTTATGATAATTTAGAGTCTCATTTGATAAACTTGAATGCATGCCTTATAGGTAGGATAGAGTCTGTTACCCTTTCATCCACTATGAGTTCTGTTGTGGAATTTAATATGAGAGAGAAGATTGTTTCTGTAATGAATTTGCAAATATGTTTCCATTCTGAAATATTGTGTATTCATGTGTGCAGGTGTCAGCTGGATAAATATATATAATAGCTTTTTAAGTAGTTGCTTTTACACAGTGATGGAGATGGAATTACTACTTATAAAATAATCTGTGGTGGCTTACGTTTCAATTACAAGTGGCAAACTCCAGACCTGGTATACAGAAGGAGCCCTGAGTAGTACTTTTTCCAGATCTTCATGTTACCAAACTGTTTGAAGGAGAATCAGCAGCTGTTGTGCGAATCTACTGAAGCATTAGGAAAAAATATTCTCCATGTAAATTTGGCTTAAAATTCCGTAGAATCTTTTGAGGATTGCAAATAGATGCAATACTTCATAGCTACAAGGAACTAGACTTGAGATCCCGAAAATAAATAAAAGTGAAATTACAGAGTCTACACTTTAAATATATCTAGTGTTAGTTTGATTACACTCAAATGAAATACATCTCTGAAAATAGGTATGCCACCAGTTTCCTCACCCCAACGTGAAGAAAATGAAAATTTAAAACCATGAGAATGTTTACATAACCAGATGGAATGTAGAGAATCAAAGAAACAAGAAGAAAGGATAAAATGTGATCAAAGCAACTGTAACATGTTAAAGTTTTGCATTGGCAAAAGTACGCACGTGTGGTAAGTGCAGGAAGCAGGACGTGTGGAGTCCGACTGGGGTCGAGTCTTTAACTGCAACCCCCTTTGGCGTGCACTGCCTGTGCACCTGGTCTGATGTGGGGTCTCTCAGCTAAGGACTTTGTAATTGCCTATGGTTGGACCTGAAAGATCACATGCAAAATTCTGGCCTGAGGCCAGCCTGCCCAAATGCCAATCTAAATAATTGCTATTTTCCTTAAATTGAAGTATTCTCTTCAAGGAATAGATCAGTCTGAACTCATCTATGAAAAAAAATCAAGCTGGAGATAATTCAGTAAGTTATACAGATCCGTTTATAGCCTTATAGTTAATATTGAGCTAGGTGGATTATTACCATATTTGCAGATAATACTTAGTTTTAAATTTTAATTCAAATGCACTTATTTAAATATTAAAATAATAATACCCACACAAAAAGTCAACTGATCTTTGACAAAGGTGCAATAGCAATTCAATAGAAAAAGGAGTCTTTCCAATAATTGGTGTGGGTACAGTTCTAAATCTGTATTTTTGTTTGTTTTCTTATCCAGGGTTAATTTAATTTTAAAAACAAATACAAGCTATTGATTCACCCTTCTCAACTTAACTGGACAGTCTACCCGTGGTATAACTGTCAGGTAAAAACATACGTCTTTACAACTTGGTGTTCCAAATTAAAAAAAAAAATTTTTTCACAGAAAGGAAAGAAGTAATATGAAAACAGCTCAAGAAATACACTAACAAGCAAAAATATATGGGCAAAGAGGAACACGTAGTTTTGACTTAACTGAAGAAACCGAGAGGAGACTGGTCTATGTAAGAAAATGTGAATCCTGGAAAGTTAGGTGTGAAGATTTTAGAGCAGGAATTTATATGACTTGACTCTCCCCTAGTTCCTGAATGAAGATGACATCTTGTAGTATTTATACTTCTTGGCTCAGACATGGACCATACACCTGTCCCAGAAATTTACTCAAAATGGATCATAATCCTAAATATCAAATTAAAAACTATAAAACTTCTAGAAGAAAACATATGAAACCTAGTATGTTAGCTTGCTAGGGCTGCCAAAGCAAAATACTGCAGACTGGATGGCTTAAATGCAGAAAGTTGTTTACTCACAGTTCTGGAGTTGGAAGTCCGAGAACAAGTGTTGGTAGGTTTGGATTCTCCTGAAGCCGCTCCCCTTGACTAGCAAATGGCTGCCTTCTCGCTGTGACCTCACACGGTCTTTTCTCTGTGTGCATGCATCCCGAGTGCCTCTCCTTCTTCTTATAAGGACAGCGGTCATATTGGATTAAGACTTTACCCTCAAATCCAAAAAGCTGGCAAGACCAATTGTCAGGGAGGCTGCAGAGCAATAGGCGATCTTGTTAATTTCTGCTAGGAACGCAAAATGGAACTTTTGAAGACCATTTGGCAATTTCTTTCAAAGCTAAACATAGTCTTACCATATGATCCAGCAATTGTACTCCTGATTTACCCAACTGATTTGAAAACTAATATCCACACAAAAACCTTCATCCAAATGTTTATAGCATTTTTATTCACAATTGCCAAAAACTAGAAGTGACCAAGTTGCTCTTCAACAGATGAATGGAAAAACAAAGTATAGTACATCCATACACTGCAGTCTCACTTGATGGTAAAAAGCAACATGCTCTCAAGCCACAAAAAGACTTGGAGGAATCTTAAATACATATGGCTAAGTAAATGAAGTCAGTCTGAAATGGTTACATACTTTATGATCTCAATTATATGGTATTCTGGAAATGGCAAAATTATAGAGACAGTAAACAGATCAGTGGTTGGGTTTGGATAGGGTAGGTGAAGCACAGAGGATTTATTTAAGGCAGTGAAACTATTTCTTATGATACTGTAGTGGTGGGCATATGATGCTATGCATTTATCAAAACCCTTGGAACTTTACAGATCAAAGAAAGAACCTTAATATGTACAAATTTTTAGAAAGCAGTTTAAAAGGTCAAGAGATCTTAGAATGAAATGCAGATGATGCCAAAATAATCTAACTGAATTGTTAAATTAATTAAACAAAAAGGTCATTAGATTGAGGTGGCTTTAATGCCTTAGTAGCCTAGGTAATCAAAACAAAACCTAATCCTGAAATGCCTCAAAGTTAAGAAATCAAAATTCCCACTCTTGGATATTTACCCTAGAAGAATGAAACATTATGTTCACACAGAAACCTATATGCAAATCTTACAGCAGCTCTATTACAATAAAAAGAAAGGGATTTTTAAATTTAATTTTCATTAGTGTGTATTTAATTTTAAAAACTGATATTTGATTCAGTTATTGAACATTTTAAAGGTATATTTGGAACAACTTGGGCATGTGAATCTCTTTTTCAACTGTAAATCTTATAACATCTAAATACAGATCAAATAATCTGATAAAATTTAACTTTGAAATCAAGATGTGCTGTAAGTGTAAATTATACACTGGATTGTGAACACTCAGTAAAAATCAATATAAAATATATTATTCATTTGTATGTGGATTACATCTTGAAATGGTAATATTTTGGATTTATTTGATTAAATAAAAATGTTACTAAATTAAAAAATAATGACACGAAGAGCAGTGTAAGTGATCATGTAGCAGATATAAGGATACAGGAAAGAATGAAATAACAGTAAAAAAAATCACAGAATGCTAAAGGGCTTTGGAAAGATACAGGAGATAAGAAAAGGATTTAAAAGGGAAAATGACTGCAATTAGTCAAACACCACAGTGATGTTGGCGCTGAACTAATTAATTTAAGTTCTACTCCCCAAGTATTAAACTAATTTTCCGTTTAACAAATTGGCCTATGGAGATTACCATTGAGATTAGCATCTTTTAAAACTAAAGAAAAGGAGGATTCCAAATGCTTTTGTGTGCCCCTCCAATAATTGCAATGGCCCTTCAGAGGGAAAAGTTGGATTAGTTAGGAGACATCGATTAACGTTTTAAAGGCATGAAAGCAATTCTTAAGGTGAATGCTTTGTATTATTTTGGTGGGTCAAACCTTCCCAATTTAAGAGAAACAAAGGAACTTAGGTTACAATAATATAAGACTGAATGCCATATTTGCATTTTCATCATTTAGAGGCAACCCTTTATCTTTTTATTTTCCTAGAAAGAAACAATTGTGCTATTGGGTGGAAGAAAATACAATAGTGCAGTTTTGAGATCTCCTGTGTATTGCTTAAGCGAGAAAAACATTTTGGTGCCTCGCTTATCACAGGCTTTCTTTGCCAGTATATACAATGTGTACGATGAGATTCCAGGTTCAAATCAAATAGTGAAAAGTGTGTTTTTGTCTGTTTCTATAATAATAATTTTTCCTTCAGCTATTTTTTAAAATCAGTGATTAAGTCTCACTTTTCCAGATTCTGATAGAAGACAGTCTGTGTCCCAGCTGATTGTGCTGGGAAAATATAAAAAGAGAAGAGAGGCCAAGTCCTGGATTTAACATTTATTAACCCTTTCTTCTATGTAACAAAATAATGGCTCCCACTTGCTTTTCTCTTCAATGCCTTCTAGATCAAAACAGGGTCAAGGAGGACTGTAAAACATATGCAGGAATCTTAATATGATTTATTTATAAGCATATAAAGTGACCCTCTCACTCTCTTTATTACTCATACCGCATAAAACTTTACTAGCTGTTTTCATTTCCTCCTATAGAAAGAGATAACCAATACAGGTTACACAGGCTCTAAGAATAACATGGTCAAGATATGCCAATGTCTTTCCTTCAGTTTTTTAATATTGGTAATAGGTTTCATTTGATTTTATAAGAACATTTAAGTATTGCTATAATAAATAATTTCTACATTTTGAACCATTATTCCACTTTTTATTAAAGGTTAATGGTTTATTTGGTTTTTAAAACTGAACTTCTAAAAATGATTTAACCTAATAATAATGAAGATGATTAAAAAATACATTCAGAAGTTTTTGTTTTATTGTTATTATTGTTTTGAAGCAGGAAAAGTACACGAATATTTAGATAACAGTAAAAAAAAATATATAAGTATCAGACCCTCCAATATCTGGATGCCAAACTACGCTTAAAAATTCCTTTTCCTATTCTCCAGTTAAACCAGATTGTTCTGCTTTCTCCAGACCTCTGACCTTGGTGCTTTTACTCAAATAATTTCCCCTAGTTAAATACCATCCCCCTTCCCCCCACACTTGAAATCTACAAATCTTTGAAGCCCAGCTCCAGTGGCACCTCTTCTAGCCACCCAACAATTTCTCCCTCTCCTGGATCTGCACCCATCGATCATATCAATGGTGCACATTGGTACAGCATACCAACCGGCATCCATTTTGATTAGTTAGCTATGCTTTTGTGTTCATTGGAAATTGCACCATATCAATTGTAACTTTTATAATTCTACTTGTGCTACCCATTATTAATTCAGCAAATGTTCATTGAGCCTCTACTCTAGACACTGGGGATAAATAATACATTAAAACCAACTCCTTAGTCTTTACTCTCAGGGAGCTAGCAAGCTTTCATTCATATATTTGACCACAATTTGATTCTAATAATATATCTTAAATAATATTTTTACATGTATAGATCTCATGTCTGTAACTACATTTTAAACACATATAGAACAGTCTCAATCGTTGTATCTGACCTAATGTCCAGAATAGAGCTTATAAAACACAGAGTTAAAGAAAACTGGAAGAATCTTTGGAGATCCATTTTAAAAAGTTGAATTATAGAATAGGAAATTGACAAGGAGAAGACTGAAGTGTCTAAAGCCTGAAGTCACATGGTGAGATATTCTGAGTAAGTATTTATTGATTTGGTGAACTTGAAGAAATCTCTGGTTCAAAATCTCATCAGAGTCTTTGCCAAAATAACTCCCTCATTTGCTAGTTTACATGTTTCACATCATCACTGGTTTATCTGGTAACAGATTTCAGAGACATATTTTCTATGATTCTCCCCATTTTTACAGATGGGAAAATGAGTCAGAGTACAATTTGATGATTTGATTTGTTCAAGAACATGTCAGTTGAATATACCCGTTAGATTTACTGGTAAAAGACTGACTGATTTCCCCCTAAGATCAGGAATAAAACAAGGATGTGTCCTCTTACCACTGCTATTCAACATAATGCTATAAGCTCTACCCAGTGCAGTAAGGGAAGAAAAAGAAATAAACGGCATGCCAATGGGAAAGGAAGAAACAAAATTATCTCTATTTAAAGACAACATGATTAGCTACATAGAAAATCCCAAGGAATTTACACATAAACTCATAGAACTAATAAGTGCATTCAGTCAGGTCATCGAATACAAGATCAACATACAAAATTTAATCACATTTCTGTATACTAAAAGTAAACATGCAGAAACTGACATCAAAAGCCTAATGCCATTTATAATCATTCCAAAGAAAACAAAATACTTAGGTACATAGTTGAGAAAACATGTGCAGGATCTGTATGCTGAAAATTACAAAATCTTAATAAAATAAATAAAATAAGACCTAAATAAATAGAGAGACATGCCATGTTCATGTTACCCTCATGAATTAGAAGACTAAATGTAGTAAAGATGGCCATTCTCCTCAGATTGGCCTGTAGATTTAATGCAGTTCCTATCAAAATCCCAGCAGGATATTTTATAGACCTGGTCAAGTTATTCTAAAATTTATATGGCAATTCATAGACTCTCCCAGAGCTAAGATAGTCTTGAAAAAGAAGAATGAAGTGATTAAAATTACTCTCACCAAAATAAAGTCAAACTTTATAGCTACAGTACTCACGATAGTGTAGTATTGGAGGAACAGACATATAGATCGCTGGAATAAAAAGGGGAACCCAGAAATAAACCCATGCAAATATAACTTAATTTTGACAGAAGTGCAAAAGCACTTCAGTGGAGCAAGGACAGTTTTCTTAACAAGTGGTGCTGCAGCAATTGGACATCTATAAGCAAAAAAAAAAAATGAAGCTTGACCTAATCCTCACACTTGATACAAAAATTAACTCAAATTTGGTTAATTAGGTGGGTTTAAATATAAAATGTAAAACTATAAAATTCTTAGGAAAAAACAGGATAAAATCTTAAGGATCTAGAGCAAAACAAAGAAGTGTTAGACTTGACACCAACAGCACAATCGATAAAAGGGAAACTTGACAAATTAGACTTTATCCTAAATTTAAAACATCTTCTTAGCAAAAGACCCTGTTAAGTAGATTAAATGATAAACTACAGGCTGGAAGAAATTATTTGTAAATCAGATATCCAACACAGGACTAATGTGTAGCGTATAAAAGTATTCCCAAAACTCAACAGTAAAGAACACACAATTAAAATAGAAAATAGGCAAAAGAGATGAAGAGACAATTCCCCCAGAAAGATACACAGATGGTACATAAGCACATTAAAAGATGCTGAACATCTTTAGCCATCAAGGAAATGCAAACTAAAACCACAATAAGATATCACTACATGGATGTCAGAATGGATAAAATTTTTTAAATAGTGATAATATCAAATGCTGGTGATAATGCGGAGGAACTGGATCACTCATACACACATTCTGCACGTTAGAATGTAAAATAGTACAGCCACTCTGGAAAAAGTTTCACAATTATCATGTTGTGTAGCAATTGCACTCCTGAGCATTCAACCCAGAGGAATGAAAACATTTGCATAAAAACCTGTACACGAATGTTCATAGCAGCTTTATTCATAAAAATGCAAAACTAAAATCAATCCAGATGTTCTTCATCAGATGAATGGTTTAGCAAATGCTATTCCATCAACACCATGGAATACTACTCAGAAATAAAAGAGAATGAACTATTGATACAAGCAGTCACTGGAGTGAATCTCTGGGGAATTATGCTAAGTGAAAAAAAGCCAAACCTAAAATGTTGCAAACTGTATGACTCCATTTTGTATAACATTTTAGAAATGACACAACTTGGAAATGGAGAACAGCTTAGTGATGGGGGAGGGGCTGAGGAAGGTAGGTTTGATAATAAAAGGGCAACAGAAGAGATCCTTTTGGTAGTGGATAAAATTGTATGCAGCTCAATGCACACACACATAAATGAGAACAAGTAAAACTGGGTAAGTGAATAAGTTCAATGCAAATATTCTGGTGATGATGATGTGCCATTTTTTGTAAAATTTTAATATTAGGGGAGACGGGAAACTGCACAAAGGATCCGTCAGTAAGTGAACCAGTCAGTAATCTGAAACAGCTCTTCTGATTTCATATTATATCCTCTGTATCTCAATAATTTAATCATTTCTTGGTGGTTCAGAAAGACTTTCAGATCTTACACTGTGCCAGGCTCATCAGTAATCACATTAGTCATCACGAATAACATTACAGATATGAGACTTGATTTGGATTTGTGGTGACACGTTTTTGATGTCAATGTTCCTTTTCTCAATAAAGCACAGAAATTTTTTAAAAAGACTTGTTTGAGCTTCCTGTCAGAATAAATAGAATTTTATTAACTAGAAACCTTGAACAATCTTCCCAAATAAAACATATTAATGTAAAAAAAAAATGTTGTAATGAAAAGGAAACAAAGTTACTGACCATGTATGTATGAAGGGACATAGATGGATCTGGTATGTCATGGACTTTTTGGTTTGATGCAAAAATGTTTTTCTTCTTTTTTTTTTTTTTTTTTAAAGGTAGATTCCTTTTTTTTTTTTTTAATTTTATTTATTTATTTATTTACTTATGGCTGTGTTGGGTCTTCGTTTCTGTGCGAGGGTTTTCTCCAGTTGCGGCGAGCGGGGGCCACTCTTCATCGCGGTGCGCGGGCCTCTCACTATCGCGGCCTCTCCTGTTGGGGAGCACAGGCTCCAGACGCGCAGGCTCAGTAGTTATGGTGCACGGGCTTAGTTGTTCCGCGGCATGTGGGATCTTCCCAGACCAGGGCTCGAACCCGTGTCCCCTGCATTGGCAGGCAGATTCTCAACCGCTGCGCCACCAGGGAAGCCCTGTTTTTATTCTTGTTAATTCTTGTATTGGGACTTTTGGGTCAAAGGTGCTAATTTAATGAAAATGTACGATAGTTAGTGAATCTTCTTTGGGTGCTATGCATTCTGATAGATGATAGTGAACTTTTCACCATATTAATAGCTATTAGGATGTTATTCTGTATGAATTTCCGCCAAAAGAGTTACTAAGAAATATTGTCTAAATTTAATCTTGAGCCAGATGACTTGATTTGATTTCACCCCTGGTTGCTTAAGCTTGTTGAGATCTCATATTTGGGGAGAAACAAAACTTGAATTATCTCACTGAAAAGAAAAGGATTACAAGCAGAAACAACCCGAGTTATTTCATGTTTGAATAGACTTCATATATTTTTACATCTGATAGTCTAAAACACAATAACAATTTTAAAAACGTATGAAATACTTCAGTAAAGTGTACATATTAGCTCAAAGATAAAACTAATATGCTCTGCCCTTAATGGAAAATTTTTGTAGAATTACAGCTGAGGAGTGGGGTCATGAGCTAAAGACTGCAGTTCAAAGTATCAGAACCAAATTTCTTTCTACCAAATTGAAGCCGGTGCAACTATATTTGTATTTATTGACACCCAGCTCCTTCCAAAAGCGTTTGAAGCTGACCAAAGTAAACAACATCTTTACCTTATAAGACGCATCGGCATCCACTTTACAACCTCTTGAACTGAATAAATTTGAGAAGAGTAATAAATTTAGAAATAAAATACACTCCAGGCCTGAGTTCACCAAATTACAGTAGCTTTACCTGGCAAGAATGCTACGTACTCACGAATGCAAACAATTTTAAATTTGATAAAAGACTCAGTAGTACCACCATCACAAAATGGAACCACAGATTCTGAATCTCAGACAATCTTTCTTCTGTAAATGCCAAAGTCTATCTCTTCATCTCAGTCACACCTTCTTCAGCTGATTGCACTTCTTGCAGAGAGAAGCCCAAGTTCACACTCAGTAGCCATGAACATGCTGTGCAGATCCACGCACCTGTTTGTTTTACAAAAATGAGCTGGCTGTGGCAGGAAAGAAGGCCCCTAAAAATAAGAGAATGAGTTGGTTTTCCACTGCAGTGCTTTAATCATGAAGAGAGGAAAATGCTCTCCCAGCGTGTCCTCTTTTTAATTAAGTTACATATTCCTTGAGAAGCCAGTGAAAGCTATGGACACTGTCCTCAGGGGAGGGAAAAAGGCAGACATATCCATCCAAACACAATTCTTAATGATTTGAAGGCATTCCTGGTACCCTTGCATCTCCTTCACTCAGTCCCTACTGGCTCCTGTGGTCACCTGCGGTGCTCACCAGCTCTCCTTGCCCTTTCATCCTTTTATCTTTGGAGCCATTAACACCCCACTGCCACATTTAGCTTTGCCCTAACCTTTGTCTTCGATCTTTTCCTTAGTTCTATCAGCACAACATTAGACCAACTTTAGTACACAAGCTGCATTTTGGGGGGCAACGTTTATTATATGCCAAGCACCATATTAAATTCTCAAAAGTAGCATACAGAATATGTACTGCAGTTTTCTATATTTTATTGCCTAGATAACTAAAGCTAGAGAGGTATAGTAACTTCTCCAAATCATATGTCTGCATTGGAACCTCGGTCTATTTGATTCTCAAACTTCCCTCTTAATTTCTCTTTTCTGAGCACATGAATCTATACTGTGGTGCTCAGGAGGTACTCTAGTTTCCTGGGAGTGGGGTCTTTCTACTTCTTTTTCTACTTAGATCTTTCCAGAAACTAGTGCCCTGCTGTCTGTTGCCATGTACCCCAGAAGATGACTGCCACCCCCGCCAAGACCACCACTTCATGCCCATCTATAGAAACCTAGGGGCTTATGAACCTCCCTGAAAGGCCAGCACTGTAAATTTACTGGCTCCTTGTAAATGAATCAGAACTCATTTTTAGGGGTTTACATAAAGATTAAATGTCCCCATTTTTCTTAGATTTACAAATTCAATTCTTGAGTTTTTTAAAAGAAGAATTGTAGTTAGCTTAGCAAATATTTTCAGACGTCTTTGCTTTTCAGCAATTATCTTGACACTGGTATTTGTTATATTGAATTATTTTTAAAAAGCCATCTTACACGATTGTTGCTGAAGCATTAACATTCCCTCTTCTGAAAACCCAGGTTGAAAATTGGGTCCTTGATCATTTCTTATTCCACCCAGTTTCCTCATGTTATACCAGTGGATTTGTCATTTTAAATCTGTTTATTTATTTTGTTCATTTTATTCTTTTAGCAGGAAAATCTGATCTATCATTTGTTAATATCCCAAGTTCGATTTTTAAAGATTCATATTCAGTCCCAAGGTGTATGTTTTTGTTCATGAGCAAATAATGTAACTATTCATGCTCAGAGACTGCATAGTGTCACCTACATGGTCTAAAGTAGAATTCTTTCGTATTCCATGTAGCACCTAGTTTAGGGCTGAACATGTAGAAGGTTTTGGAATTGAGTTGAAATGAATGCACGCTTTATCAAGTATCATTTACTGTTCTGGGAATTTTTTAAAAAGATATTATTTTAGGTGATGCCTCATTTTCCAAATGAAATGCATTATAAAGTACACGTATAGTTACACATGAAAATATTTTTGAAGTAACTGAATACAATAGAATCTCAAATAACCAAGAGGGTTAAATTACATATGTCAAAGAAGCAATCATCATAAATCATTGGCATTTCCATTTAATCTATTATCTCTTATTAAAGAATGGATAATACATACACAGTTGCTTTAGAATAAAACAAACAAAAAAACATTATTGAAAAGGAAAAGGAACAAAGAACTAAATTAGGTGATTTAAATCACAAATGCCCCAGCTATGAGAAAATCACCAAAAGCCTTAATATTACGGTGAGTTTTTTCAAACTCACATGGCCATGATTCTTCTCATCGTATATCAGAAATGAATTATTTTATTGAACATTATAGAGATGAGTATTCTACTTCTTCCATGTTTTGAGGCCCTTTTCACCCCTGCTTTACCTGGGGATATCTCTACCATATATCGCACTATTTAAAAGCCAATAAGTGAAAAGACCAGTGACTACTTAGCCGTGAAGTTTCCCCTCCATTCTCTCCAAGTACTCCTCCGTGGAAAGTGGCCAACACTGCTCACAAATTATTGGATTGTGCTTGTGCTGACTATTGTGTTTCCAACATAATTATTTTTTTTGGAATTGATTCGTAACACCACTAAAAAATGCTGGCATCAAACTGTAAACGTTTTGTTGAGCCTACAATAAACTTTAATGTACATAACACAGAGAAGTTGGTGATGGAATTGAGGACAACAGCAGAAATCAAAATTAGTGAGTCTACAGGTAGGTGCTCCTCCAGTGAGTACTGTACATGAACCTTAAAGTTCCAAAACTGTGTTCTTGGTAGGTACATTTTTGTTAATTTTAGAAGGCTTTGTGCCATCTTTAACATTATTCTGTAATAACCTAAATTATAGGTAATCCTATAATTGGAAATTTATGGAGTTTATTTGTTCCCATGGTTTATTTTTATGACCTTACAACCAAAAGGAGAAAATAAGTGAAGAAAAAAAGGGGCTAGAGGGCTTCCCTGTTGGCGCAGTGCTTAAGAACCCACCTGCCAATGCAGGGGACACGGGTTCCAGCCCTGGTCCGGGAAGATCCCACATGCCGCGGAGCAACTAAGCCCGGGCACCACAAATACTGAGACTGCTGCGCTCTAGAGCCCACGAGCCACAACTACTGAGCCCATGTGGCACAACTACTGAAGCCCATGCGCCTAGAGCCCGTGCTCCGCGACGAGAAGCCACCGCAATGAGAAGCCTGTGCACTGCAATGAAGAGTAGCCCTCACTCGCCACAACTAGAGAAAGCCCGTGCGCAGCAGCGAAGACCCAATGAAGCCAAAGATAAAATAAAATAAATAAATAAATTTATTAAAAAAAAAAAGAGGGGCTAGAGACTGGTGGAAAACACTTGTAATAAATGACGGCTAAATGATTTACCTTTGCAAGAACCATTTGAGTCTTCTATTCATTAAATTTCCTCTGAAAATCATACGTGATGTTTTCCCATTTAGTTAAGATAATATAAAGTCATAACATAATATTATCCTTCCTTACCCATGTGGCTAACCCTTTTAGTGAAAACCCTTGAGGTGATATAGACAAAATTCCTTTCATTAAAACATTCTCATGAGGGAAGGGGGGTGGAGAAAGCCATTTTTTCCCAAAGATGGGAATTGGGAAAGTCTGGTAGAGGTGAGGCACTCTGAAGTTATTCTTGAATATTTGACATGCTAGATACAAGATCCAAATGATCAGATTCTTACTTTCTGCATTACACATATGCCAAAGTTAAGGGAAATAGCTTTCATGACAGGTACAAGCAATTCGGCTTATTAGTTTTAATTCAGCTTATTAGATGGAGAATAAAAAGATTAAAAACAATAATCAAAACAGAAATAATAATAGTAATGGAAATTACATTTTACCAAGGGCTTATGGAACTATGCCTTTCATTAAATACTTCACACTTTTAAATAATTATGGACCTCCAAATAAGTAATATATTTATTCTCAGTTTACAGAGATGTTAATACTAAGGTTTAAAGAAGTCAAGGATATACAGCTTATAAGTGGCAAAGTGGGGTCTTGATCTCAGAATCATCTGAACTTGGAGTACAAGTTCATATTCAATACTTTATTCTGCTTCCCCAATAATGAAAATTTTAATGATTGATAACCTTACAGCTTTATATACATTACTCATTCAGCACCTTCTATGTGCCAGTCACTCTGGAGGTATTATGTTTATCTAAGTCTAAAGAGAGTAAAATTCAATTTCAAGAATCTGTCACTGAACAGAGCAGACTATAGCTATGCAAATATGAGAATGCAAAACATATCAACAACAGTAAGAGGAGGGCAGTCCTAGCAGGATCAGCAAGACCGCAGATGTCAAAATACTAGAATACAGAAAATAAAGGCATGGGTACTACACCATGATGCTCTAAATCTATTAAAGGAATTTCATGTACAATATGTATTTTCAATAGTATAGAATGAGTACACTAGAAGTTGTAATGAAGTAATCAGATCTTTGCAGAAACAGGTAGACTCACTATGAAAATGACACTTATAAAAGCAGATGGATGACAGTGGGGTTTTGTTTATTACATTTTTGTGTGGGGTTTTTTTTTTTCTTTTTTGGTGACTAAAAAATCCTAACTGGCATTGCAACCAGGAGACTGCCTTCCCCAGACGATGAACAATTCTTGAGAAAAAAAATCCCCTCTTAATTTACATGGTAATGACATTTCTTGAAAATTCAGTTTACTAATAAACTACTCAAAAACATTTTTAGTCTATATGTAAAATTGAGTTGGGTTCTAGGCTCCAATAATTATACATAGTTTTTCATCTATGCTTATGCCAAAAGGGACACTGGGAAGCAGTGTCCAGCATAAAATTTGGGGGTTTTCCCACATAGGCAACGTCTACCATTCCTAGCATCTGCACACTAGGTATCAGTGGTACAGCCAGTTCTACCTTAACATGACATACACACTCCTTAAAAAACACTTACTATGCAAAATTCTGCAGTTAAGAACCACAGGGCTTATGATAGGGAAAAATGGGCTAAATTTTGTCATCAACATGTTTAAAAAAAGATAGAAACCTAATAAAAAGGGTAGCACAATTTTATATATGTTCAATGGTAATAAGTGCATAAAATCTAGGATAGGGGACTTGCCTGGCGGTCCAGTGGTTAGGACTCTGTGCTTCCAATGCAGGGGGCGCAGGTTCGATCCCTGGTTAGGAAATAAGATCCCACATGCTGCGTGGCGCAGCCAAAAAAAAAAAAGAAAAAGAAAAAGAAAAAAAACCTAGGATAAATACGGCACTTTACCTTGCAAAAGACCTGGAGTTTGTTTGGGGAAGTGGACACGGGAAGGGCTGCAACTTGAAAATGATGATGAGGTACTAGAAGGAGGGTTTTCTGAATTGTAACACCAGATGCAGAGAGGTATGACTCATTATCCTTTCAGAGCTCTTTCTCAGCCTTTAATCCCAGTGCACGTTTTTGAATTTGAGATTCAGGTCTTTCAGGGCATGTGTTTATAACAGACATCTATTTCATCAAAATTGAAATTTTGGTCCAATGTATAACCTTCTTCTTTAATTAACTTATGTATTATCGCTGGAAATTCTTTTCCAGCCTTCTCATCTGCACTGGGAGTTTCATCTGGCAACTGAAGACTTTGGAAATTGTAGTGATGTTGGAAACCACTAAACCTGACACTACTAGTACCGGTAGGATAATTGACAATTTCCATTAGGATCCTTAGTGTTTTCTCTTTTGTAAGTACTACTTGGAGTTTTGAACCAGAATGCTTAAACAGATTTGTGATGTTGAAAAAGTGTTTTGTTTGTGTCTATATAAATATTCACAAATGCAAAAGAACAATAAAACATAACTTTGTAGGATAACATACATGGTAAACTGAGGGAGCTGGTAGATGTTTGAAGAGTGTGTGTGTGTGAGTGTGTGTGTGTGAGTGTGTGTGTGTATTTTGTGTATTCTCATGCATCTGGATTCATCTGGATGCAGTCGTTTACCTTATCTTAGTTTTCCCACTAATGAAATTTTGCAAAAAGCAAATGTGACATTCACCTTATGCTAAATGTGTCCCCTAATATATTGATTTCCTTGGAATAAATTTATGGTTTCAAAACAAGCATTATAGCAGAAGTGACTGTATATTCAATCATGGTTATGACAAAAAACATCCAACGAATTTTTTAAAATGCCTCTCTGGGGATGAGAACCACCATTGTAGTGCTTCGTGATTCTGATTGGAGAGATGTTACCTCTGAAGTGTCTTTGGCAGGGACTTCTCTGGCAGTCCAGTGGTTAAGACTTCGCCTTCCAATGTACGGGGTGCGGGTTTGATCCCTGGTTGGGGAGCTAAGATGCCACATGCCTCATGGCCAAAAAAGCAAAACATAAAACAGAAGCAATATTGTAACAAATTCAATAAGGACTTTAAAAATGGCCCACATCAAAAAAAAAAAATCTTAAAAAAAATACTAAAAATAAAATAAAATAAAAAAATAGAGTGTCTTTGGCATGTTGATCTCAGTTATTAGGTTAACTCTCAAACACTCATCTATCTTGTTTTCAGAGCTGCCTACATATACTAGGTTACATTGGAGCAGAGAAAAGGAAAAACTTAACTCAACTGTGAAAGACCAGAGAAACTTAAACACGAAGATGAGACGGGGCATGAAGAGTAAGTAAGTGATCTCCAAGCAGCCCGAGCAAAGGCCCAAAAGAGTGATTTATTGAACAGGGGGAAGCAACAGCTGAGTTTGTTAGAATGTGGGCTATATAGAGAGAGTGGCAGGGAAGGACTCGGGAAATTCTTTGCTGTGCTAAGTCTGGACTTCATTCTCAGGTGGTGGACAACCTGTAAAGCTTTGCAAGCGGAAGGGTGTCATGCTCAATGTGCATTAAGAAAGATTAGTACATTATATTGTATATGTATAACTGATTCACTTTGTTATAAAGCAGAAGCTAACACACCATTGTAAGGCAATTATACTTCAATAAAGATGTTTAAAAAAAAAAAAAAGAAAGATTAGTAGCAGGGACAGACTGAAGGCCATTCCTGCCGGGCTGGCGGGACAGTGCCTCCCAATCTTTGAACAACAGGGGATTCTCAAAAATGCAAAGTGTAAACTTCAGCTAAGGCAAGTATGTGTTTATGAAAAAAATTATGGGGAAAAATATTGCTACCTTTTGTTAAGTAACTACTATATGCCAGGCAGTGTCTTGTGCCCTCAGCATTTCAAAAAAAAATCCTCATAACATCTACATGAGTTTGATCTCATTTGATCACATTTTAATCCCTGTTTCACAGGTGATGAGGCTGAGGCAGCACAGTTTAATTAATTTGCCAAAAATTACACAGTTAGAAAGTGGCAGATCAAGGATTGGACTCATGATCTGTGACCCGCTCCCGGCCCCGACCCGGTCCCAGCTTATCTCCATCGTTACTCTGTGCTGACTTTGTTCAGAACAGTGGCAGTTTCGAAAGGGGTATGTTCTAGTCAGAGGAGGGCCACATAAAGAGGCTTGTCAACCAAGAAACGCAGAAAACTACAAATAAGAAGAGTTTATCTGGGCTCTTAGGAATTGCAATTCAGGAGGAATATTTGAGTAGCAACTCAAATGTGCTCTCAGGGAAGTAAAAATGGCAGAGGTTTATAAAGACAACAGACAAAAATACTCCCGAGAAGTTAAAACTCATTTACTTAATTAAATTTAATACAATTTCAGCCAGTCCTGACCACACATAAAATTCCTTTCTAAAGATCCCTTTTTCCACAAACCTTTTACAACTTTCTACGCCCATTTTATTTGTCTCCTTTTTTCTTTTTCATTTAGAAATAACCAGCTGTAGGACAAAATCATTTTCTTTTTCTTAACAAAATGGGTCTTCCATTCCTTAGAACTTTTAAATAAATTTCCTTGCATATGAAATTGTTTTCCTTATTAATTTCAGTAGTTTTAAGTACATATATTAATTAGAATTCTTAACCCTTAGAAACCTTAATTTTTCGTAAAAACGAAGAAGTAAGCAATTGTGAACTGTTTGTTATACCAGTATTTTTTTCTCAAAGTGGTACAAAACATGTTTCTAATAGACCCAAACGTCTTTAGTTTTTCTGTAGTAAGACAAAAGTAGGTAAACTTAGATTTCTTTAACAATGTTTCAGTATTTTATCTTATTTGGAAATAACATAGACTTCCAATGAATTCCCATCATTCAACTTAACCTAGCAAAACTCTAAAGTTTCAAGTTACCAGAAAGATTTGGGGAAACTATTTTTAGGTATTCATAACAGAAAGCATTATTATTCTTAAAGGTTCACCTAAAAATTCTTATCTCATTTACATTTAATTTACTTATGAAAATTCCAACTTACCAAGTTATTTTTCTTGCTGAAAAATTTGTAGTAATCCTAGGTACAGTGAAAGTATCATACTTAATGTTAATAATTCTAAAGACTTGTCTGTATTAATTAAACCAAATTTAAACTAGCTTTTATTTACTAAGGATTAATCCTTGATCATGGGAACTTGAAAAACATTTGGGTTTGTTTCTATTTCTGAGAATTTTATATAAGTGCTTATTATTTGTTTAAGCCAATTAAATAAACTCTCTTGCAAATTAATTTTGGCAATACCATCCAAAGGTAGAAAAATACCACATCTATAATGAACGTATATGGACATACATACATACATACATACAGATAGAAATACCATAGTTTTCATTTTAAAATTTTAGTCACGAATCAGGTACAACACAGAACTCACTAGTTTATAAAAAACTGTTAGAATAAATTAAGTCTACCCACTCAGATGGCTGAAATCTTTTATTACTTGTGGAGAAGGCTTTTAAGATGTTTATTTGACCTTGACAAGCAATTTTAAGGAGGCTGTTTGGGAGAGAGTCCTTTTAGCAGTTTGTGTTTAAAGCGGTCTCTTTTCCTTAATTTCCAGTCTTAGGAATTGGAGATGGTCTGGATAAGAGCTCCCGAAGAGGTTACATGCCTTTTTAAATAAATAGGAGAGGTTTGGGGATCAGTGAAAAGGAATGGGTGGGATTTGAACTGCCTCTAGAGCTGCATTTCCAGTTTTGCAAAGATTTGTAAGAGATAACATAGGTTGATCCACCCTTCAACTACATTTTACACATGGTTTTCAAAGGGGCTGTCATTATAGGAGGGCGCAGTATGGCTAGTGTTTGGCGAGGAATCAATCTCAGCATTATAGAAAGGAAATTTGAGAGTTGGGTAGAGAGGGGGACGGGCTGAGAGAAGTGGAGGAGGTGGGCACCAGCAGGAGAAGAAAGTAGAGACAGAAGAACATTAGGGGAACATTTAGTAGTTTCTTTGAGTTTAGTCAGTATCTGAGACAACCCAGAATTAGCCTTAGATAATTCGGAGTTAGTATCCTGGAGGGAAGCAGTTTGGGAATAGTTAACTCATTTTGAGGCCTCAAAATGCCAGTTGAAATAAGCTTCCCATTTGGACTGCTTTGTCTTACATCCTTTTTCTAATGGACTGCCCAGGTCAAATAATTTAGGAATTTCAAAGGAGCCCCAAGTTGGCCAATTTAATTGTAAATCATCCCAGGTAACCATAGTCCAGTGAGATAAATACTCGTAGGCTGAGGGACCATAGTTCTTGTACATAAAACCAGCAAGAGTACTAGGAGGAGACTGTAACAGTCTTACCCTTAAAACAAACTTCCCATTACGCCAAGAGTAATTCCTCACCAAGACAGAACAGGAAACAAAGTCCCAAGCACAGAAGCCAGGAACAGAGGACACCCCAAAAAACTAGAACTTCAGCCAAGGTGGGAGGCTTGGGTAGGTGCTGGGCAGGACATGGTGGCAGTCTTTGCTCCCTGGAGGAGAGGGAGGTTATCAGTTATAGGGGGAATTGATGTCAGGTTGGCTCATCAGTTACCAGGGAAACAGAAGAGGGGCACACCCATTACCACTCCTTTGATAAGCTATCGTGGTGGAGATGTTCTGATCCAAAGGTTAGAACAATCACTAGCTGGGTTCTGGGGACAAGTACGTGGGAAGGTTAGTCATGTGAGCAGGTGCAGGTGAAGCATGCACTGGTTGAGTAGGGGAAGGACAGAGAGCAAGAGAACAGCCATCTTGGGTGGTCTGACCATAGAGCTGCAAATAAGAAAAGGGTTTATTTAGGGTCTTAGGAATTGCAATTCGGGAAGCACAGATTTGAGTAGCAACTCAAATACGCTCCAAGGGAAGTAAAAATGGCAGAGGTTTATGAAGAGAACAAAGACATTCCAGAGAAGTAACATAGGTTGTTTTGCAGAACTGCGGTTGGTGTCGGCAGGCATTCAGTTACCTGTCGGCAGCTGATTGGTGGTTAAGCTGCAGTTTCCAGAGAGTGAAGAAAATGAGTTCCAGGGGGCCTGACTGGTTGGCCAAATCAGAAGTTTATGTTGCCTCCAGGTGTGGATGTGTGTAAGTTCTGCGTCCTTAATGACCTCTGGCTCCACTTTAGATCCCTTTGACATAAGTGACTCCATTTTGTTGTTCAGGGTCCACAGGGTCTCTCCATGTCCTGAATTGCCCCAACATAGTCCCAGTTTATGCCAATTCTGGTAACAATTATTAACAGCGTAACTTTTTCACTCTCAAAGGTGTCCCAGTTTGGTGGGAAGAAGTAAAATGGGGATAAGCTTGTGTAAGTTTCTTGTATCATTCAGAAATTGGTGCAAGTATTTACTTAAGGGCAATAAGAATGCACTTTGAAATGTGTATTCAACTACCAGAAGCACAAAGAATTAGAACTAGAACTAAACAGAGGAGAAAAATGCAACAATAAAAAATATTTGATTATTCTAAAAGAAGTTAGGAAAGGAGAAATAACATCAAATAAAGAACACATTGGACTAGTAGAAAACTGATAGCAAGAAGATAGATAGAGCTAAACCAACTGTATCACCAAAATAGATAGCTAGTGGGAAGCAGCCGCATAGCACAGGGAGATCAGCTCCGTGCTTTGTGACCACCTAGAGGGGTGGGATAGGGAGGGTGGGAGGGAGACGCAAGAGGGAGGAGATATGGGGATATATGTACATGTATAGCTGATTCACTTTGTTATAAAGCAGAAACTAACACACCATTGTAAAGCAATTATACTCCAATACTCCAATAAAGATGTTTAAAAAAAAATAAACCAACTGTATCAGTTACCAATTTAAATATAAATAGATTAAACACTCAAAAGACAAAAATTACTATATTGCTTTAAAAAAAAAAACAAACAAGATCCAACTGTACTTTACATATCCACTTTAAATATAAAGACCCAGATGGGTTAAAAGTAAACACCACAGTATTGGCACAAGAATGGGTGAGAAAGAGAACTTGAGAAAATGGTAGTGTTCTGGAAAGACAGCTCTGAGAAATGAGAGAGGGAGTTTGCTAAAAAAAAAGAGAAGATTTCCACTTAACCTTGAAGGTCACTTTGAACTTGCTGCTCACAAATTTTCAGAACTCAAGTCTCTAATAATAAACCCATGTTGGGGACCAGGGCAGGCTGCCCCAAACAATGCCTCAGTGGCATATTGATTATTTTAAAGTTAGTTAAGAAACAGCCATTGTAAGAGGGACACTTTGACCTTCCTCTCTGTGTCCCTGAAAGCAGGAAATAAATCTCCTATGTGAAAGGTACCCTCTCTGAACAAGGAGGTAGAAAGACATCCTTATCACCAGACAGGGGATTCAGGGCCCAGAAGCCTGTAGAAACAAACCTTGTTACTTCTTTCTTAAGTTACTACCCAAGCCCAAACTTTGCTTAAATTCCTTACTAATTAACCATGCCACCTACATTTCTTTGTCCTGTCAATTCCTCTTAAATTTATTGTTTCTTTGTCTAAAAAATAGAAAAGCCTTCTGCTTTGGCCACTTCTTAGGTCCCATTTCTATGAGATCTCCTTGCACATGAATTAAATTTGTTTCTTCTTCTCCTGTTAATCTGTCTTGTAACAATTTTATTATTAGTCCAGCCACAAGAGCTCAAGAGGGGTAGAGGGGGAAATTTCTCCTCCCTGACACCCAGTACAAAAATACTACTGTAAGTAAAACGTTAAAGACGCAAAGTTAAAATTAAGACATAATGAAAATATTTTTGCTAAAAATCCAAGGGTGAAAACTCAGTCTTCTAACTAATATAGATGCAATTCTCCCAAATACTATGCTGCTCAGACATTTTACAATTTAAATGAGATATTTCTGATCACAGCTTCACACAATGCAACCTAACTGTTCTTAACAAAACTGTCTCACAAAAAACACAAAAGAATGAGCAGTTTATTCAACCTAGTGTTATAACAGCCACATCATTAAACTCATAAAAAGATTTTGCAGCTGCTTAATAATAAGGAATTTATGCTTTCATAGAGATAAAAACATTATCTGGGTTTACATTTAGTTTCCCATCATTTGTTTTATAAACAATAAAAGATATTGGATTATACGTCAGAAAATATTTCAGTCCCAACTGCATTTTAAAACCTTTCAGTTAAAGACATTAAAAATTTCATAGCTTGTACATAGAAGTTGCTAGAATTTATCCACTTAGTACTTATTAGTTAAATTATCACAGTCACATGGATTTCTGTGTTGGTTGGAGGGAATAATATTATGTTTTCTAAAAGCTTTCCATTCCTCTATTCAAGTAAGAAATTCCCTTCTATGAGCTTCAGGTATGTTTCACATGAAGCAATAACTACGAGGACATATCACAAAATATCTGCATGTCAGATATTCTCTGTGTGTCACTGACTGAATACCTTGACCCACCATCAGTTAAACTTGGGCTTAATACCAAAAGTTGACCTTGATCTAGGCTTTTGGCCATAAAAAATATAAAACACTCCTTTGCTCCAAAGTATTTAAGATTATTGCTTCTTTTGTGTTTGAAAATGGCTACTGACAGCAAAGTCAAAAGGACAGATAAAGCACTATTTGTACATAAGACTGTCTTCTGATTTGTGGCTATTCGTACTCTGATTTGTGCCTACCTATAGAGCTATTTCCATTTATACTGTGTCCACTTCTCAGTGCTGAACTAAGTACACTCATTTCTGATTCTACCTGTAGTTCATCTCCCTGAAGTTGTTTTTCAGGACATCATAGATTGATTTGGAAGTTTTCTCAAAGGCAAAAGGTAAAGCCATATACATGGCAAGGTCACTGACAACATAATTTCAAAAAAGAGGATGCTTCAGTGTCCTATCTAGAGAGGTCCTGAAAAATGGAGACAGGCTGTGGATGGAGAGATCAGGGTGGTAAGGGGTGGTCTTGGGAAGAGGGGAACTAGTCCGCCATGATGGAATGGGACCCTCTCTTAGGATCTTAGGTGGGGCTTCATTTTGTTTCAGTGTTGTTACTCTGCTGTGTCCTAACCTTTCCTGTAAGTCATGGTGTTCTTTGTAACTTGATTTCCAGTTCAGAGTATTTTATAAATTCAATGAGCGCAATCTGTGGTTACTCTTCACCCTCTTGCTGAAGACAGAGAGACAGCACGTCACCACAAATCGACCAGGCTGCAGGAGAGTATCGGGTTGAGCCAACAAAGCGAACACCCTTCACACCGAGGCCATGAATAAAACAAAACAGGATTTCAACTAATTAAGTTCCACTTGGATTATATTTTTATATGAAAAAACCAAATAGCATTTCTTTTGGTTACAACTTAGCGATGAAAAGATATTGTGTGAGTGTAAAAATGATACTTAAATTCAAGTTAACATGTGCATACATACAATGATCAAATCCATTTTTCAACCAAGAATGCTTAAAGAAGGATTCTTAGTTATGACTTCTTCTGATTTTAAATTTGGTAATAGTATTATCAAACATTTAAAACAGGAATTCAGTGTTTGAACTATACATCTAATATAATCAGTACAGTTTTTTAAAAAAAAAGAAAACCATTTGTGAACCCATTAATCAGATTTTTAATAATTTAAAAGAGTAAACCACCCTCTAAAACATTCAAAAACAGAGAAATAAACAAACGAGCCTTCCAGTTTTCTAAATGTCTAACTGGATGTGAAACTGAAAAGGGAACTACAGGTAGAACCACAAACCATTGAATTAAAGCATTACCAAATATTTTTAATAAAATTGACATTCCCTTCCTAAGTATTTCTGAATCACTTATCTATTTTTCTGAGTAAAGAAAAAAATTATTTTGGGGGAGATGTAGTCTCCTGAAAGGTCAACTTTTATTTGCATATCACAGAAAATAGAAGAACCAGATACTTTTTGCAAAGCGTGGTGTTAAAGACCCATGCCTTCTCAACCACTCTAACAACAAATACATAGCACTTTGTTTTTAAGCACATTATATAAATCCTCATTTGATCCCTACATTAATCCTATGTGTCAGTTCCTATTGCTGGTTCCTTCTAAAGGTGGGAGAAAAAAAACTCAACAACTCACCCACATCTACAAAGCTACAAAATATAAGAACTAAGGTTTGGATTCAGATTTTTCAATTAACTCTAGTGTTCACCAGGTAAAATTATCATTATGTGTGATAGAGATCCTTTGATAAATCTCAATTCTGAATTATGGGTCAGATACCAATTCCTATTGTATGCTTTGCTTTGCAAAATGGACAGAAATGCCCTTGGAGTTGTAGGGGAGCAAAATTTGCCACCTCAAAATGTGTCTCTTGAATGAAGATTAATTTAAGCTAACTATTTTTAAGAAAACAGAAGACTCAGGAAGATTTTCTTGTTACCTCCCCCTTAAATACCTAAAAGAATTTAGATAAAGGGCCTGTTCCTGGAATAGAGCGTCACCAGAGATACCTACAAAGAATATGGGCCAGGTGTGGTGGGGAAACTAGCAGGGCCTGGAGGTCAGAGTTCCCTTTGTGTTCCACTGTCTCTGCAAGGTCCAACAAACCTTTGTTTACCAAACACTTGCTTTTTCACCCCCATGTCAATTGCCTTCTTCCCCTTTGAAGTCCTAATCCACTACTCCCAACATCCCCTTTTGTCTTTAGCTGAAGATGGTATTTAAGGTGAAGGCTTAGACTATTTTGGCAAGTTACTCAGTTTTCCTGGGTTTCCCCCATGTATACTAAACTTTCGTTTGATTTTTCTCCTGTTAACGTAGCTCATGTCAATTGAATTCTTAGACCAGCCAGGAGAATCTAGAAGGATAGAAGGAAACTTTTCATTCCCAACCATCATATATATCTTGATAATGAATTATACAACATCCTTCTATAGTCAAAATTGAATGGAGAGTCCCCAGTGATTAGTCTTGAACCATGAAGAAAAATATATTTTTGCTGTCATTATTTTGCACACTGTAATCAAGGATGGAGAATTCGCTTATTTATAAATCCCATGCTATATGAGTCAGCAGTTTGGCTTTTCTGTATAAACAGATAACTAGAACATGATGTGGAGGGTATTATAGGTGACCTGTGTACAAAGCAATAATAGAATACAGGTGCAGGAACAGAACACTGATACGAAGATGAGAGGGAAGACAATTCATGGACATCTATGGAATAGCTTGGCCCACACATCCCCAAGCAACAGACAATAAAACCATCCTGGCCGCAGACAATGGGGCTGAACTGCGCCTGTTGGTCCTCTCATCACTTTGCTCTGAGGCTTCTGAAGGCACAAATCAACAATGCCTAGCTATGCTGCTGACAAAAGTGTCTAAAAGAATCCTGAGAAACAGAAATTCTGAGCTCTGTCACCCAACTCCTCCTCCTTCAAACCACTCTCCTTTCAGAGGAACAAAGAAAACCAGTTGAAGCCTATATTTAAGCCATAGCTTACTGTTTAGGCTTCCCCAGCTAGTTTCTGCTAGAGTAGAACTTGGCGTGACTTTTCTGAGACAGGTGGCTATTTGCTTGTGTCCAAGATGAATCACAGTACAATCCAAACCGATGACTGCTAATGAAGTCTTCATTTGTGTATTTATTTATTTGTTCTCATTTTTCCGTTCAGCCAGGAAACATAAAATAGTTCAAAAGTTCTAATAAAAATAGAACTAGGGATGGCTTCCCCAAATAAATAAATGAATAGAGATAGATGATAGATAGATAGATATAGATAGATAGACAGACAGATAGGGTGGTCTCTTGACCCCTGTAGTTATACTTCGTAAGAGTGGGAATCTAAAATGGCCAGAATTCCACTCTTGAACTAGTCTCTGGGGATCTGCAGCAGTGTTTTGAGACACAGAAAATATTTTCTTGTCGCTTCAGAAACAAGGGGAATAAAAACTTGCCCGTGGTTCAGTGCCCACAACATTTTCAACACCACAGTGAACATCTATCAAGGCACCATCTGCCAACAACATAACCATCCACGGAAGTGTCAACAAGACTGCAGGCAGCTGCCTCTGGTCTCCCGCATCTCTGCCTTTCCTGGGGGACAGCCAGCTCCCCAGTCTACTTCTACGGAACCTGGAACTTAGATTCCACTTTCCTATGAAGCAGGAAATGTTTTTCATTGATTTCCATCAGCACTCCAAGTCCAAAACCAAATGGTGCTTGATAAACTATTATAAATGAAGTGGGAAAAGGGTTCCATCTAAGTGTGGTAAAAGATTACAGAAGTTAGAAAGAAGTAGGAAGAGAGCTTATGGGCAGAGAAATCTTTGAGGGTTTAAATGGGGCAAAGTCTACAAAAAGGGAATGGAAGTGACTCTATACCTCAACACGTGAGCCACGGAGGGAGGTCGGGGAAAGACAGCAACGATGGGGAAAGACAGCAACGATGGGGAAAGACAGCAACGATGGGGAAAGACAGCAACGATGGGGAAAGACAGCAATGATGGGGAAAGACAGCAACGATGATGAGAAAATACAATGAAAATCCCCTTCTGCTCCCAACCTCAGAAACTGGCAAAGGCTTCACGTGGTGTCTTAAAGTACGGAAGACCTCCTGCTGAAATCAGAAACTGCCTGGCTGAGGGTCTCAGTGGTGGGGACCAGAGTCCATTATAACACGGACAGTAAACAGGAAGGTAGAAAAAGCTGTATAGAAAGCTATTTCTAATCTCCAGGCATCCCAAATGATGTTTCGATGAATCATGAAACCAAAAATGTGGTGGCAGGGAGAGGGGAAACAGAGCAAATACTATACACGCTTTGCTAAGCTAACATTAAATTGTGTGTTTTGTCGATTATTCTTTCTAGATTTCTACAGTCACGGCATTTAATAGGTGTGCTTGGAGCACAGTCACCACCTGGAGCTTACAACACTCCCTACTGTATCATAAAATTTAGAATCTTGGCTCTAGACTCAAAACAGGAAAAAGAGCATTTGGCAAAACATGTAAAAGACAAGAGATTTCCTGTAGTATAGCCCACAATTATTGACTATGTCTTTAAGCATTATGGAAAAAAAATAGATTAAGGAGAGATCTCTCATATCTAACCAGTTGCCAATCCATGCCAATTCCACTTCCAAGATAAATTTCCTCATTTTCTCTTCATTTCCATTTCCAGGTTTATTTCCCCAAGTCATACTTTGACTATTTTTCTCTAGAAATGATTGCTTTTAACAGTTAAACCTTGACCTTAAATTGAGCTGACATCTTATTGCCAGATGAATATTTCTGAAATTCCCATCCAGTGTTCTCCTGCTCAAAACTTATTTTGTGTGTGCATTCCAACTGTCACAGAATAAAACCCAAACTCTTTCATGTCTATATTTAAAGCAGAGCAGAGCGTCTACAAAACATGCAATTAGTGTCTAATGAAATTGTTCGTAAAGAAGGAAATGAAAAAGAAAAAAAGTCAGGTGCTTTTCAGTCTACTTGTCGCAAGTAGAACTTGCTAGATTCAACCTGACCTTGCTCATTGCCACATTCCTGGTGCTGAGGTTCTAACCCTTGCGTGACTCTGTCTCTCCTTTTGGCTTGCACTTCACCGTTTGGATTTGATTACAGATTATTCTTTCCCCGGTTAAACTCCCAGCATTCCCTAGGAGAGCTCCCAGACATCTCAGCAAGAAAGACTGGTATGGGTTGTGGGAAAACGTCAGAGGAGCCATCACAGGTGTTCTGCCTTTACAGTGGCTGTAGTTCACTCCCTGATCTCTTGAATCCACGTGGTTATAGGAAGCCCAGATTACCATAAGGATAATGAATCTTGTAAATGCAAATAATTCCAGTTGTTCTACAAAACTTCATTAATGTATTGGACATCCATTTACTTGCAATTTGTATAAACTTGGTCATAGGTGATTATTACTTTAATACTTTTATGTCCAGAAAATCTTAAGTGTTGTAACATACGTATTACGCATTGTAAGTTTTAACTAACTGATGTCATTTGACTTACGAGAAACCACTTGGAAAGTAATTAAACACTAGTACATTGTTGTAAGCTAAAAATAATAATAATAATTTTACATATGTAAATATATAATAAAATATATAATTTTATTAATATTTTATATATATGTGTGTGTATAATAATATACAATTATTATATAATTCATACAGTATATAATAAGATAAATAATTTTGTAAATATTCTTTCCTTTGGATTTTTCATAAATTCAGGGGGTAACCTTTCCTATCCTATTTTCATTGCTAAACATTTTTTTATAAATGAAACTAAAAATAAAGGAAAGGTTGCAACTGCAAACTAACATAACGCAATTGATAAAAAATGACTGATATAACTGCAAACTAATATAGCTAAATTGACATAAACAGTTACCACCTGTTGAATGCTTGTGGTGCTGCCGGACTGGGTATTTTATTTACATTATGACATTTATTCCTCACTAATATTCCTTTCTCAGGTGAGGGAAGATAAGAGTTAATTTTCCCAAGATTAGGCAGCTTAGCAAATAAAAGAGCAAAGATTCAAAATTTCCCAATGCAAAACCCATGCTCTTACCCAATGTCAAATCTTTGTTTTCATAATTATTTTTAAGCCCAGACTTGGAAAGATGTTTTATAATAGCTAAGCTCACCTCTTCATGAAGGAGGTTAAATGAGGATGGTGCTTTGTTGGATTTAAATGACTTCTTTCTGTAGTAATAAACTGTTGCAAAAGCTCTTGGTATATTACTGAAGGATTTTTATTGGAAAAAGTATTTCATGATTACAGCTTCATGGAGGAAATAATTCTTGGATAAAAACCAGACTTTAGAAAAAAATTGTCTCCAAAAAGTACATCAGTCCTAGTGCATATCTTAGCTTTGGGGCCTGGAAAACACAGCTTGAGATCCCCCAAAACTTCAAAATAAAATACTGTATGAGGCAGTAGGAAAAGGATAATGTATTATATAAAGTTTTATGTCTGGTATCAAAATGGTAGAGAAGAATCAATTGCATTTGAATTTGTGTAATAAAAATACTAGCTTCCATGGACCTCAACCCATCAACCTTGCTGAGCATTGATAGAAATTGGAATTGATTTTCATTATTAAGTTCCTCAGTTAACTGACATTATAGAAATGGAGACTGAATACCTCATCAGAGATTAACTGAGGCTTACACAATAAAATTCCATGTTTGCTAAGTTTCCCATTTGAGTTTTCATTCATGTTAATAAAAAACAGATAACTAAAAGATGTGCAGCCTCGGAAGGAAACATTGGCAAATTGAAAAAAGTGTTCTCCTTTTTTCATTAATTACCGAAGCAGAGGAAGTGGGATTTAATTGCATCAGGAAGGATTAGGTTACAATGATTAAGAGGAAGGAAGTATATAAACTAAATATAGAACCAATTTCCATATGCGCTAAAATATATTTATGTGTGTGTATATATATAAACAATTTCCATGGAAATGTTTTAAATAGGTCAAAAGTTTGGCTCTCATGAGGTTTTTTTTTTGGATAAAATTGAAACTTTTGAAGGTAGATATCCATTCTATTCGGTGGCCGGGGACCCTTCCTGACCCAGATCCTCATTTCATTTCACTAAATTTCATTTCGCTGAGATCTGGTTTGTTTTCGTGAGGCCCACCTTACAGGTGGTGAGGGGTGCAGGTAGGGGAGCTGGCTGTCAGCTAACTTACAAGACAAGACGGAGGGGCGCAGGGAAATGATGACCCCTCCCTCGAGAACTTTCCTTGAGCCTTTTCTCTTTCAAGTTCCACTTAAAAAAAGAGAACATAAAGTACTCTACATACTTCAATTCCTGTTTGAAAAAAATAAGCTTCATACAGCTCTAATTTGAACCTGAATTGAAATAAAAAGCTACAGATATACTCTCAAAAGGTAAAGTTAACTTTATTCTGAATCAAATATTGGAGCCTTACAATCACATTTTTTTCATCTTCCTTTTACTTAAAACATGGGTGAATAATACTGGTACCTGAATAGATTGCTGTAAATGACTGAGTCAGAAACAGAATTACAAACCCAGCTTCTCGCATTATGAAAGCCAAAAAAAAAAAAAAAAATCACTTCCCACAAAAAAACCTGACCTATGTTCCCAGTCTGATATGTGTATTATTAATGTCACAGTGCCATTGTTCTCTAGAGGGTAACATTTGGTTGCTATTTGCATCTATGTTATTTAGCCTTTATTTAGCACAGTCACCTTTTAATAGGTCTTAAAGGTCAACTTTGATTTAGGTTTTTCCAGGTTCCCCCCTCTTCTCTCTTCTTGAATTCCATTGGGACGTGTTTCAGTTTGCAGTGCTCTGAGCGATTCCATGCTGAGTGGAAAACCTATCCTAAGGATGCTTCCAGGAGACAAGTCTTGACGACCCTGCTGACTTACATGCTGAAAACCTAAGGTATGTGTCTTCCTCCAATTCAGGACACGGCTCACATCTTTGGCTGTTCACCCCCAAACTCTTCAGATAGCTGTTCAAAGCAGATAGGAGGTCGGGTAAAATGTGTCCACCTCAGGCTTCACTTTCCAGAGAAGAGGATGCATTTGCTCCCCTTTAGTGGGTACAGTAACCTGACACCAACATTCATATACTGTCCACTAGGTCATCTTTAAAGGACTTGCACCTAAGTGGCTTCAGTTCTCAATGTGTTCACAGCCATGATTGTGTGGGCCATGCCCCGATTCCCCCTTGTCCTGCTGCCTTAATTACACACAGTCATGCAATCACAGGGGGCTAGACTTGGAAATGTTTGAGGAATTCTTGCCAAAAGTGACAGGGTCTGAATCCTGTGTGTATGGCTTTCCGTGGCCAGAAGGAGTTCTAGTGGCTGGTGTGAGCATGTAGCTGATAGAGATTGACCTTCTCTTTCCACACTCTCCCAGCCCCCCTTTCACCCCTGACTGGTCCACATACCTTCCACTCCAGCTCCCTGCTGAGAATAGAGGCCAACCCTGAATTCCAACCCAGATAAACCTGTTAACACCAATTGATAGTTAATGCCCTTGCCTAGTAACCTTCAAGTAAGATGCCGCTCCCTTTTCCACAAATCCGTTTGTGTCCATAGAAGAACTCCGGGCAGGTCCCCGCAGCTCCTGTCTGGCTCTGCCTATGTTTCCACAAAATACAGCTCAGCTTTTAAGAACAGAAGTCAGCCACAGGGCAGAGATGGTCATCTGGCCTCAGACAACTGAGTTCTCTCTGCATCAACAGGGACATGCCTTTATATCCAAGATCCAAGTCAGCATTTTAAAATCAGCTAATGAACACCAAGACCCTTATCCTGGCCACCGTTCATCATTGTCATAAACCCGAGCCTTTTCAGTCTCTTTTCCATTTCTGTGTTCTCACCCCTAGGCCTTGGCTTTCCAAAGCCATCTTTGTTCTTTTGAACCCCTGGCCGTTTATTTCCACTGTGCCCACCTTACACCGCCCCCCGCCCCTTCGTCCCATGCTCACACCGTGATCTTACGTGTATTCAGCTCTTCCTCAAAGGCTCTGCCTCATTGCATCTGCTCCAGGGAGCACTGTCCCAGAAGCAGGTGTCTGTATCCCTCCTGCTCTCCACTATCCCTTCCCAACAATTCCTTGTTCCTCCTTCCCAGGGGCTTTTAGGTTGATTATTGCATCTGATGCTTACATAGTCCCTGCTACTGGGATTTACTTACTTCCCTTTTTGTTCCCAGTTGCAATAAAATTACCCACATTCCTTGAACATGTTGTCATAGGGCTTGAAGCTTTGACCCCATTCCTACACTTGTAATTGTCCTGGATGACTTAAATATCCACATGAGCACCCAACACAAATCACAGCCTCACAGGGACTTGCTCTTTCCTGTTTCTTTCAGCCAACACTCCTATGGCCACACCCTAAACACTGTCATCCCCTAGAACTGCCCCGCTTTCGGACATTTCAAATGTCAATATCTCACTCTTGGAACGCTTCTCCTTCATTTCTCCTCTCTCTCCCAATACATTTCTCAGCTTTCTTGAAACTGTCAGTTCCTTTCTCTCCTGCTCTACCCCCAACTCTCTGACTTTATGTCCTCTTCTATCTTGCCTAGACCCCTTTGTACAATTACCATCAATTCTATTTTTCCTGCCAAACTGTAACCTTAGATGAATCTAACCATTAGACTTCTCTTACTATATACTCCAACTGGTAAACCTTGCTGAAGAAACTCACAACTTAAAATTTACAGCCTCCTACCTCTGGGCTCTCATCCAGCCTTGAAGACCTAATCAGAAGCTGCTTTACCACACAAGTCCCATTTTTTAAAATTACCGAACTTTATTGAAATTTGGCTAAGCTGGAAAGAACACTTTGCTGTTGACATTCTATTTCTTGACTTTCAAGAAGACTCTCTGTAACGCTTTTTAAACTGTAAGTATGTTTTTTGTGTTTAAAAACGAGGAGAGGCCATGCTATATCTGGCATAGTATCTCTAGATGAGGGATGGTAAATATATTTCTTTTTTTTTTTTTAGATCTTTAAAAAAATTTTTTTAACATTTTTATTGGCATATAATTGCTTTACAATGGTGTGTTAGTTTCTGCTGTATAACAAACTGAATCAGCTATACATATACATATATCCCCATATGTCCTCCCTCTTGCATCTCCCTCCCACCCTCCCTATCCCACCCCTCTAGGTGGACACAAAGCACCGAGCTGATCTCCCTGTGCTATGCGGCTGCTTCCCACTAGCTATCTATTTTACATTTGGTAGTGTATATATGTCCATGCCACTCTCTCCTCTCTCACTTCGTCCCAACTTACCCTTCCCCCTCCCCGGGTCCTCAAGTCCATTCTCTACATTTGCATCTTTATTCCTGTCCTGCCCCTAGGTTCTTCAGAACCATTTTTTTTTTTTTTTTTTTTAGATTCCATATATATGCGTTAGCATACAGTATTTGTTTTTCTCTTTCTGACTACTTCACCCTGTATGACAGACTCTAGGTCCATCCACCTCACTACAAATAACTCAATTTCGTTTCTTTTTATGGCTGAGTAGTATTCCATTGTATATATGTGCCACATCTTCTTTATCCATTCATCTGTCGATGGACACTTAGGTTGCTTTCATGCCCTGGCTATTGTAAATAGTGCTGCAGTGAACATTGTGGTACATGACTCATTTTGAACTATGGTTTTCTCAGGGTATATGTCCAGTAGTGGGATTGCTGGGTCCTATGGTAGTTCTATTTTTAGTTTTTTAAGGAACCTCCATACTGTTCTCCATTGTGGCTGTATCAATTTACATTCCCACCAACAGTGCAAGAGGGTTCCCTTTCCTCCACACCCTCTCCAGCATTTACTGTTTGTAGATTTTTTGGTGATGGCCATTCTGACTGGTGTGAGGTGATATCTCATTGTAGTTTTGATTTGCATTTCTCTAACGATTACTGATGTTGAGCACCTTTCATGTGTTTGTTCACAATCTGTATATCTTCTTTGGAGAAATGTCTATTTAGATCTTTTGCCCATTTGTCTGTATGTGTCCCTAAGTCTGAAGTGGATCTCTTGTAGACAGCATATATATGGGTCTTGTTTTTGTATCCATTCAGCCAGTCTATGTCTTTTGGTTGGAGCATTTAATCCATTTACATTTAAGGTAGTTATTGATATGTATGTTCGTATTACCATTTTCTTAATTGTTTTCAGTTTGTTATTGTAGGTCTTTTCCTTCTCTTGTGTTTCCTGCCTAGAGAAATTCCTTTAGGATTTGTTGTAAAGCTTGTTTGGTGGTGCTGAATTCTCTTAGTTTTTGCTTTTCTGTAAAGGTTTTAATTTCTCCATCAAATCTGAATGAGATCCTTGCTGGGTAGAGTAATCTTTGTTGTAGGTTTTTCTCTTTCATCACTTTAAATATGTCCTGCCACTCCCTTCTGGCTTGCAGAGTTTCTGCTGAGAGATCAGCTGTTAAGCTTATGGGGATTCCCTTGTATGTTATTGCTTTTCCCTTGCTGCTTTTAATATTTTTTCTTTGTATTTAATTTTTGATAGTTTGATTAATATGTGTCTTGGCATGTTTCTCCTTGGATTTATCCTGTATGGGACTCTCTGTGCTTCCTGGACTTGACTGACTATTTCATTTCCCATATTAGGGAAGTTTTCAACTATAATTTCTTAAAATATTTTCTCAGTCCCTTTCTTTTTCTCTTCTTCTTCTGGGACCCCTATAATTTGAATGTTGGTTTGTTTAATGTTGTCCCAGAGGTCTCTGAGACTGTCCTCAATTCTTTTCATTCTTTTTTCTTTATTTTGCTCTGCAGTAGTTATTTCCACTCTTTTATCTTCCAGGTCACTTATTCGTTCTTCTGCCTCAGTTATTCTGCTATTGATTCCTTCTAGATATTTTTAAATTTCATTTATTGTGTTGTTCATCATTGTTTGTTTGCTCTTTAGTTCTTCTAGGTCCTTGTTAAATGTTTCTTGTATTTTCTCCATTCTATTTCCAAGATTTTGGATCATCTTTACTATCATTACTCTGGATTCTTTTTCAGGTAGACTGCCTATTACCTCTTCATTTGTTTGGTCTGGTGGGTTTTTACCTTGCTCCTTCATCTGCTGTGCATTTCTCTGTCTTCTCATTTTGCTTAACTTATTGTGTTTGGGGTCTCCTTTCTGCAGGCTGCAGGTTCGTAGTTCCCGTCGTTTTTGGTGTGTCTCCCCAGTGGGTAAGGTTGGTTCAGTGGGTGGTGTAGCCTTCCTGGTAGAAGGGATTGGTGCCTGTGTTCTGGTGGATGAGGCTGGATCTTGTCTTTCTGGTGGGCAGGACTGCATTCGGTGGTGTGTTTTGGGGTGTCTGTGAACTTAGTATGATTTTAGGCAGCCTCTCTGCTAATAGGTGGGCTGTGTTCCTGTCTTGCTAGTTGTTTGGCATGGGGTGTCCAGCACTGGAGCTTGCTGGTCTTTGAGTGGAGCTGGGTCTTAGCGTTGAGATGGAGAGCTCTGGGAGAGCTTTCACCGTTTGATATTATGTGGGGCCAGGAGATCTCTGGTGGTCCAATGTCCTGAACTCGGCTCTCCCACCTCAGAGGCTCAGGTCTGACACCCGGCTGGAGCACCAAGACTATGACTGTGGAGGCTTGGTGAATCCAAAATTTGATGTATAGGCCAGCAGACCTGAGACTCTGGGAAGAGTTGCAGCCCGAACAAAGGCTGCTGGCAGAATCCCTATTTTTAACTTTCCAGCACTGGGAACAATGCTGAGAAGAGTGTATCTGGAGGAATCCCTGGCAAACAGCATGAGCTTTGTAAACATTTGTTAAGTCCAGTCTCTGTAAGCAGCTGAATCTGTGCAGGGAGTAGCTGATGGCAGACACGGCGGCTGCAGGATGCAACAAGCCGGGCTCTGCAATGAAGGTGAGATCTCACGCTCTCTTTCTCTCTCTCTCTCTCATTCTTCTAAATCACTGTGGCAGCAGAGTGCCTTGCATCGTGTCCCCTTTCAATCACAAACGGTCCTCCAAGCCGGGCAGCCAGTAGACACCACTTTCTTCCTGGAAGCATCTGCCTCTCTTCTCAGAAACGCTTGGACCCCTCTCTGTCAGTAAATATACTTCTTTTGCCTGCCAATTTCAGTTGCTTGGGGTGCCAGTGACTCATTTTTTTATCTTTTGGCTGCGTCGGGCCCTAGTTGCGGCATCTTCCTTGCAGCATCTGGGATCTTTCGTTGCGGCGCGTGGGCTTCTCTCTAGTTGTGGTGCATGGGCTCTGTAGTCTGTGGCATGCAGGCTCTCTAGTTGTGGCACACGGGCTCAGGAGTTGTGGCGCACGGGCTTCGTTGCCCCGCGGCATGTGGGATCTTAGTTCCCCGACCAGGGATCGAACCTGTGTCCCCTGCATTGGAAGGCATATTCTTAACCACTGGACCACCAGTGAAGTCCCTGGTGACTCATTTTTATTGGCTACTGGACACATGTACCCTGTAATTAACCCTGTAATTTGGTTAACAGGACTTAGACATAAAGGTTTAGGAAAGGCAGACATTTCACTGCTTGGGACAGTCTTCCAAACGGTGCTGGCTAACATCAATTCACCCTTTAGGTATCACTTAAATATAACATCTTCAAAGACTGCCCAGCTCCAGACTTGAAGATGTTCTTGCCATAAGCTTTCCTATCATAGCTGTTAAATATCTCTCTTCCCCCGACCATAAGTTCCCCTAAGGAAACCCTGCCTCTCTTGCTCATTATTATATCTTATGCTTAGGACAGTGTCTGGCACATAGTAACTGCTTAATAAATATTTGCTGAATAAATAAACTGTATGGTCCTGATCTGCACGTCCAAACCTGTTCTCTACATATTCTTACTGTACTTGACAAACTAGGGCCCTTGCTATTCCCTCTAAGGCTCCGCATTCCCTAACTTCCATACCTACAGACAGAATGGATTGGATTGCTCCCCAGGAATGCAAACTTAACAGGCTTGATTTCCATTCTGAATCCTTCAGTGTCCATTTCCAATTCCACCTTCTCTAGTAAGCGTTTCCTCATCTTCTCTTTCCATTTGGGGCTCCTGAACATTTGATCAATTCCTCTGATATACTTTTAGCAGATTTAAGGGACCTTAAATCTGATTTGACCCAACTCTCTAATTCAACGTATGAGAAAACAGGTCCCAAAGCATGTAGGGCCTTCCCCAAAGTGACTTCTCAGTGGAGGACCTGAGCCTGGGAGTCGGGTCTCCTGTGTTCTTCCCCTGCACATACCACCTGCCTAAGGTAGATGACCAACTTTGCCATTATCAGCTGAGAGTTCTAGCAAATAGAAATGATCACAGTAGGGATACTTACAATCTAAAAAATGCTGTACAACTTTCTGGAAAGAATTACTTATGCTCAATGTATATTTTTGATAAATTAGGGTATTCGTGTATCTGAAATGTTCACAGTGAAATGCATTTGTATTAATGATTATACTCTTTGAAGAGCATTTCTCACTTTCATGCAACCTGAATGTATTCACCCTGATTCTAGATTTTTTATAAAAGCACTTTAAAGCTGATTACATCATAGTGATATTAATCTCCAAAGAGAAGCTTTTATGAGCTTTAAACTAGACTCTAGAACTGAAATCATTTTCTAAACTAAACTACTGCTTTTATGGTAAAAGCATTTAGCAAAGGTTGAAGAGGTGTTTCTGCTGAAGTGTATTTTCTCCATGACCCTCACTGTGCTTTCCTAGTTCCCATTTCCCACCCCACTGCCGGCTCTTTTTTTGGTTTAGCCTGTTAACATATTTTGTTGTCAATGTGCCATCATTAGCAAGATTGATTCAGAGCCCCTTGCAAAAAAGAACATGATAGCAATAGTCAATGTGGCATTGTCCTACCAGAGCCTTGCTATTTATATTTTCCAAACATTTTAGCATAAACCCTGTCTGTTCTTCTTTATTAACTCCATGCAGCAAAATCACACTCATCTTTCAAGGTGCAGCCAAGTTCATGACCAAGTCAGAAGACTTTCTATTCAAATCAGTCAGCAGTGATTGCTCCGTCTGCTGTATCCTGAGAAATGGATAGCCCTTTGGATCAGGAACAGCATGAATAGGCATAAATATTTTGAGTTTGGTGGAAACCTGCTTTTGCTGCTACCTGTTCTGCTGAAATACTGAGTGGAGAAAATAGAAGAAATGCTGTTATTGATGGATGGCCAAAGTTCTAACATGGGAATGGCTGAGTCTGGAAATGTCTAATAATCAGGAAGCTAGCAACTAGCTGATTTTAGTTGAAAGTCTGGACTACGAAGACTTAAAACTTGGATTTCCTAAAAACAACCCTGATACACAAACAAGTAAGGATAAAGGTTATTTTCCCAGAAGCTGACAGGGAAATGAAACTATCATGGAAAAAGGAAAAGGGATGTATTAGAGGAAAGTAACATATATTAAATACTACTATGTGCTAGGAGTTGTTTTAAGCATTTTACGTCATCTTATTTAATTTATACATCCATACTGTAAAAGAGGTTGACTTGGCCAAAGTACCTGGTTAGCTGGTGTTTGTACACAATTCTTGTCATATGTATGTATGTATGTATGTATGTATGTATGTTGTTTGTTTTTTCCACTACTCCACATGAAGATCTCCTAGAGAAACCTGGAGAAAACAGACAATTTTCCTGGAGAACCCACAAATACAGACAATGTGGGAACTGCTGTAGTGATGGGCAAGGCTTTTGCTCTGTGTCTGTTTCTGACCAAGCAGAGCTGTGTCTTGGTCCATTTGGGCTGCTGTAACAAATTACCAGAGCCTGGGTGGCTTATAAACGACACAAACTTATTTCTTACGGTTCTAGAGGTTGAGAAGTCCAAGATAAAGGAGCCAACAGATTCGCTGTCTGGTGAGAGCCTGATTCCTGGTTCACAGATAGCCAACTTCTTGCTTCACCCTACAAGGGGAGAGGGAGCTCTCTGGGGCCTCTTTTATTAGGGCAATAATCCCATTCATGAAGGCTCCACCCTCATGACCTAATTATGTGGGCTTCACCCACATAATTAGGCTTCACCCCACAGACCTCACCTTCAAATACCATCACATTGGGGACTAGGTTTCAACATATGAATTTTGGGAGGACACAAACATTCAGTCTATAGCAAACTGCCGTAACACAAGCCCATGAGCTGGCTAGAGAAGAAAAAGTTGAGAGAATTTCACAAGTTAAAAGCTTAGTATTGATTAAAATAGTAACAAGTTTTTGCTATTGCTTTATAATCCCAACACTATTATTAAGCTAGCGTAAGCATAAAAAAAATTAAAATTTAAATCTAATAATAAATATAAAGTTCTGGAATTAAAAGTTATTATATGAAACACTAAGCAAGACTATGCAGAAGATTTATAGCTTTATTTAACGTGATTATAACTCCAAAGGCTTAAAATTTTTATATGAAATATTGGCTTAGGATAAATGGGCACTGAGCAAATTTTAGAAGTGCAAGGCTATAAGGGACTGCAGTAGGTTATTAAATTCATCTTCCTGTCTTGGGAAAGAACTTTATCTAAATGCATCTCAATAAACTTCTTCTCTGAGCTCTTCAAAATCTCAGAAAGAGAGAGAAAGAAAAAAAAGGCCATTTCTTCACCTAGCAAAATGTTGGATATACTTGATAAAGACTTAGAAATGGGAACTTTTTTTTTTTATCATTTGGAGAAGAATTGACTTTGGGGGGATATTTTCATTCCCCACAATGTTTTCTTTTTTGGTGTGTATATTTTGCATTTTACAGTCCTCTGCCACTTGGTTAAACCATATAAAGTCGTACAGACCGTGGAAACTGCAGCTGCAAGAGCTTGCTTATTCACTCTATGGTGCAGTTAGCCCTTGCTGGCTCTACACAGCCCACCTCACCCAGAAGCCTGAAGGGAAGACACTGCCCCATGTTGCCCTGTGCAGTGCCAGAGCCAGTCAGGTCACATATGCAGAGTCAGGAGGTTGCAAGTACCCCTGGTGCCTTAAGGCCTGTCTTCAACGTGGCTCAACTGGGTCCTAGAACCAGCAGGAAAGCCAAACTCTAGCCTTCACTCCTAATCGCTTCTGATTTGCTAAATGTAGGATGTATGAGTTTCCTAGGGCTGTCACACAAATTACCACAAACCTGGTAGCTTGAAACCACCGGAACATACTCTCTCACAGATCTGGAGGACGGAAGTCTGAAATCAAGGCGTTGGCAGGGACTGGCTTCCTCCAAAGGTTCTAGGGAAAATCCTTCCTTGTTGCTTCCCCAAGAGTCGCCTTGGCTGTGGCTGCGTAACTCCAGTCTCTGCCTTGTTTTCACGTGGCTTTCTCCTCTGTGTCTCAAATCTCCCTCTGTATCTTATAAGGGATCTGTCATTGGATTTAGGATCCACTCACATAATTCAGGATGATCTCATCTCAAGATTCTAAACTTAATTACATTTGCAAAGATCCAAGGTTACATTTATAGGTTCCGGAGGCTAGTTCATGGGCATATATTCTGGGGGCCACTATTCCACCCACTCTAAGGATTTTGTTTCACTTTTGATTTCTTATGCTTGGACTGTGTTTCTTCTACCTTTAGCATCTGGGTGATACTTCTAGGCCCTCATCACTGATACTACTCACCCCCACCACAAGTCTTCCTCCCCCTAGAAGCTCTACTCCCCTGCCCCATCCATCCAACACCCCTGCAAAGGCTTTGGAAGCAGAGTGTCTGGATTCAAACACATATTTCACCACTTCCTTCCTTCCATCATCCACTCATTCATTCATAAATATTTACACCTACTCATTGCCAGGTATTATCCTAGGCATTAGAGATAGAACGTTATAGGAAGACACAAAGTCTGCCTTCTTGGGGGTAATATTTGTGGACAGGGGGAGACAGGCAATAAACAAACAGAGTACATAATATAATGCCAGGTACTGACAAGGGCTCTGAAGAACAATAAAGCAAAGTGAAGTCACAGAGATGAGGCTGGGGAGGTACAGTTTTAGATGGGGTTGTCAGGGGAGGCTTCTCCTTGGAGGTAACATTTGGCAGAGACTTGAGCAAAGTGTCAGACTGAACCAGGAGAATATGTGAGGAGAGGCCTTCCTGGAAGGGCAACTAGCAATGAAGGCCTGAGGCAAGAAGGACCTTGGTCAGTTTGATGTGTTTGAAAACAGGCAAGAAGGCCAGTTATTACACCCATACTCACAGCAGCGTGTTTGCAGGAGTCACATGGTGGCAGTGACCTAAGTGTCCATCAACAGATGAATAAACAAGCAAAATGTGGCACATACACTGCAGGGAGGTGGAGATACTGATTAATATCCTCCAAACTGAGAAGGAACTTTGAGACCAAAAAATGAAATAGGCAACTCCATAAAGTGCAATTATGAAGAGCATTGGGGGGAACTTACATGCAGGCAGGATCGCGTGGGTGATAATCCAGAGGCTTTCTCAGCTGCACTCTGCGCCACCCAAAGGGCTGCAGGGGGATTTAAAGAGGCCAATCGAATCTGACTACCAAGTGAGAAGCACATCTGCACTGATTGGAAATGGGAGTTTTTCCTCCTCCCGGGGGGTCTCATGACCCTTAACCACCTGTGTCAGCAAAAGGCATTCTTCCAGTTTTCATATCAGACGTAGGCAAGGGGAAAAGTTGATAGGAAACTTGTCTGGCTTGGGTGCATTCCTTGTGAGTAGTCTAACACTCAGTCACGCAGAGAAGGGAGGGGGTGGCACTACGGGCCTAAGATGAAGCTGACCAAAGGGAATCAGTGTGGTTCAGCCACACATACATACAGTGGAATATTATTCAGCCGTAAAAACAAAGGAAATTCTACCACATGCAACATCTTAAAGACATTGGACTAAATGAAATAAACCAGTCACAAAAAGACAAATACCATATGATTCCACTTGTATGAGGTACGTGGAGTAGTCAAATTGTTAGAGACAGACAGTAGAAAAATGGTTCCCAGGGACTGGGAGGGGGGGGAGGGGAGTTAGTGTTTAAGGGGTATGGCATTTCAGTTTTACAAGGTTAAAAACAGTTATGAAGATTGGTCACACAACAATGTGTGCAAACTGTATACTTAAAAATGGTTGAGATGGTAAATTTTATGTGACGGCTATTTCACCACAATTAAAAATAAAAGTTTAAAAGACAAGTTAGTAAACTTCTGTAAGCCTCAGTTGCTTCACCTGTAAAATGAAGATAATAGTCGATCTGTCCTAAGTTGGGTGTGGGAAGGAAACAGAATCATGCAGGCAAAATGCTTCAACACTTCCTGACTTGTAAAATCTGCTTCCCAGATGCTAAGTGTCCTTTTTAGCACCGTTTCTGTTGTTTTTGCTATTATCTTGCCCATCAGCAACTCTCTCGGATGCTGTCTCCTTACCATAGTGCTTTATCATGTTCAAAGCACTTACCATTCTGTGGAATTATTTTATCTATTGGGAAGTTTACTCTTTCATTTGCCACCCTCTTCATGGGAAGCAAGAATTCCTGCTTTAATGTATCATGCTAGCGCCACAGCCTGGAACAGTGCTGGTACATAGAGGGGGCTGATACCTACCATTAAAAAGTAAATTCTTTGTATTATGGCCATTGTCACTATTACATGACACTCAGATATTTTCGTTAGGCTGGTGTATCGTAAATGATAAAGTAATCTGATGATAAAATTATCTGAGATGATTCCCAGGTGCAGCCCATCCTGCTGAATCAGCATCTCCAGGCAAGTTCCCAGGAATCTTTATTTTTAAAGGCCCCTGGGTAAACTGAGTGCTGGTCCTTGCTGCTCAAAATGTGTGCTCACTAGAAATGCAGTCTCAGACCCCACTCAGACCCAGTGAGTCAGAATCTGTGTTTCAACAAGATTTCCAGGGGATGTATATGCAAATTAAAGTTTAAGTTGCACTGGTTTAAGCTATATTCTCTTAAAAGAGTTTCCAAACCTGGCAGGTCACCAGAATTACTTAGTGAAACTGGGGGGAGGCCTGAGAAAAGGTACGTTTCTGTCTTCTGATTCTGTGAGTGACTCTGATGGTGAGCTAGACTTAGGAACTACCACTTGACCCCCTATTCCCCACATAAAGATTAACCCACTACATGGTTTAAAAAAAGAATGAGTCCTGGCTCTCTTGGAAAAATGTCATGCAGTTCTATGCCTAAAGCTGATGGACTCTGAAGTACGGTAGGTGATGCTGGTAAGTTTTGGTGTCCCCTGCCTTCAAGCAGTTAAAAGCGAGAGACTCTGCCAGGACTGTCACAAAGTGGTACTGGGAACAATCTGACCATCCAACAGAGCTTTACTGTCAGTGTATCAGATATCCTAAGAAGAAATTAACTCCTGCCACCTCTCATACCGCCATCCCTGTTTAAAGATAGGTTTTATTATTATTTGGGGATGGTAAGGCTGACAGACCAGGAGATGATTGCCATTGAAAAGATAGTCTCGGACTTCCCTGGTGGCGCAGTGGTTAAGAATCCGCCTGCCAATGCAGGGGACACGGGTTCGAGCCCTGGTCCAGGAAGATCCCACATGCCACGGAGCAACTAAGCCCATGCACCACAACTACTGAGCCTGCGCTCTAGAGCCCGTGAGCCACAACTACTGAGCCCGTGAGCCACAACTAATGAAGCCCACACGCCTAGAGCCTGCACTCCGCAACAAAAGAAGCCACCGCAACAAGAAGCCACGCACCACAATGAAGAGTAGCCCCCACTTGCCGCAACTAGAGAAAGCCTGTGCATAGCAACGAAGACCCAATGCAGCGAAAAATAAATAAATAAATTTATAAAAAAAAAAAACGAAGGAAAAGATAGTTTGTTACAGTTCCCAAGAGGAGGGGTACACCATGCCATACGGGGGACAAAAGGGGAAGCACCAGGGTTGGTCAGGACACAGAGGAAGAGGAGGGAAAATGGGAAGAAGAGCCTTTATTGTGGTTTCTCTGACATGAAACAGGTGGGGCAGGGTAAGCAGGCGCTGGGGTGCAGGGGCTGTCCCTAGTTGTCTGGTACCTGGCCCTGCAGTGACTAGGGCAGGGGGAGAGTGGCCCAAGTGTGAGAGCCTGATAGAAAAGGTGGTGGGGATATGGGCTCTGGATTGGTTGGTTTGCATTTGAAAAGCACTGCTGCTGGTGAGCTCTTTACTCTCTCAAGGAGTTGGGTCACCCTGGGAGAAGCAGCCTCTTCCAGGGTCGGTAAGGCCCCAGATGTCAAAACATCAGAATGCAGAAAATAAAAGACATGGTCAATACAACCCCCTAAGCCCCACCACTCAGTCAGCTAAGATCAGGAAAATTCTTTATGCCAATCATAGAATTAGCACTGCCTTATCTGTAGAATATACATTATCTTACCGATATCATACTCTTCCTTTCTGGCATGCCATTTTCCACTGTCTCTATACTTAACATAATAATAATTCTGATATTGGAAATGGAGATGTGATTCAACTTTAACATTTCAAATGACATTACTCCCATGATGTTAATATAAGATACTTCAGATAACTTTTCACTCTGCCTCTTCTCTAAAGATGAATTTGGCATCACTTGTAGTCTGTCGCCCGGGGCTCAGGCATCTGATAACTCTGTTTAGCTAATGTCATAGACTTTGATGAAATGGTCCTAGGAAAAATGAAACTTAATCACAGCCCTTTTCCTTTTCTCCTCTAGTTGAGGAATAAAGTGACAGTGGGTTAAAGTCACTCCAAAAGATGCTTGAAATGTACCCCAGAAACTTGAGAAAAGCTAAAGGCAATGCTTCTTATGTGTCTTCATGATTTATAATGTCAGATGTGAAAACATTGTGTGATGGCTCTTCATCATCTTCTTTTACTCACAAGTCATATTTCTTTCTGGATTTGAGTTTTAAAGTTGAAGTTCAAGGCCAGTGATATTTATTTATTAACTCACACAGTGAATACTGCCCTGGTAATAATCATCTAGTTTTTCTACCTCTGACTTTTAACTGTATCCCCAAAGCAGGGAGAGAATGGTCAGGGAATAAGCTCAGAATTACACACCCCATACATTGTTTAGATCTGAATACAAGATTGTGTGCCAACAACCTTCTTCATTTGGTTTACTTTTTAAGAATACTTTTATACTATGGACAATAATGTGCGCAATTTAAATATTAAAATTTCAAAATGTATCTAAATTCTTTAGCTAGTCATACTGATAACTTTTCAACTCTTGGATGATATCTGATATAAAATATGAAGCTCTGTTTGGCTCACTAATTTGCCAAATACGCATTGGGACTCCTTAACACATTTTCCCAAAACACATGGTCTCTCCCAAGGTTAACATCACATTGGAGACTTACAGTTAAAAAATGGACCCCAGGATCCAAAGCCAAATAAAACAAATCCAAGACATGTATATATATATATATACGCTTATCGTGAAAAGCATTTGACCTAATAGCTACATGGAAAAAAAATCTAGCATTTTCATTCTTAACAGAGAAATAAATCTTCACTGATCCCATGCCTACAAGCTAAAACAAAAACAAAAAACTTTATACTGCTTCCTATTCAAACTATAGCTCCTTTCCTTTTCATCAACTTGATAAGAAAAGTGACCTTTGTTTTCCTTTTCTGCTCAATATATAACCTACTGTAATCTGACTTCTGGACCAAGTGTGTCTTTTAAAGATAACTACTTTCCTGTTCTAGGTTTAAAAGATCAGGAAATTCACAGAAGAGGAAATACACTAATAGACTTGTCAATGCAAGATAAAGCATGTAATTAAGATTGGCACATGACTAGTACTATTCTCAAAGCCATCAGTTGTTTATGCTTGCCCAGAATCCATTTCTGCTTCTGGTAATATCACCCTGATTTTCTTTTGGGCATCCTCTAACAGCCCCCACTATTAGTTAAGAGATAGACAGTGTAATTCCAGTCTTGGCAATAAGAGTACAGAATCCTCTTGGCTCTAGTGATTGGTTTAAGGGAAGTCACATGACTCAGACTAAACCAATCAAAAGCAATGCAGGAATTCTGCAGCACTTTTGGTAAGTTCTCTTCAACTGCAGGTGGTAAATTGTGTGAAATATAAGCTTAGTGATGCTGGTGGCCAATTTGCTATCACTAAGGGAGAGATGGTCTGAGAAAGGAGCAGAAACAGAGGAAAGCAAAGTGAAGAGATGAAGAGAAATTTCTAATGACATTTTTAATCCTGAGGGCTGGTCCTGCCCAGGAGATCCACCTAAAGCATTTAACAACTTCATTGTATCCTTTTAATGTTTTGTTTTGGTTGTTCAAGTCACTCAAACTTTGGTTTCTCTATTACTTATACTCAAAGAACAGGGTCAATACAGGTATCGATATTATATAATCTATATAATACATATATAAAGGTGATGGACAGTGGGCACTCTGGTGAGGTTAATCGCTATAATTTTTTTGAAAACCCTTTTTTTGATCTTACAAAAAGCATGTAGAAATAATGAAAATTTTAAAAATTAAAATAAAGAGTCAAATGTTCTTTTTACTTCTCAATCTACTTAAAATCATTGAATCATTTGGCAATTCCCTCTTTGAACTCTACTTTTCTGACTTCCGTGACCACCCTATTTCTTAAATCTCCTCTCAACCACTTAAAATATTTCCTCTGGGTTGCATTCACAGCATCTTTTCTTTTGCTTAAATTTTAGTGTCCCAGAATTTTATACTCAGCTTTCTAGTCTTCTAACTCCATGTGTTCTTGCAGGTGGCCTTGCCTTATTATTCCCATATATTTTCTAGATTTCCAGTCCCCATCTTTTACTTAAAATCCATACAGATGTTTTTAGTTGGACTACTGGCCACCTCCACCTGGATGTCCTCAAATTCAACATGCTGCAAGGTGCATATACCATTGTCCCTCGGTATTGATGGGAGATTGGTTCCAGGATTTTCACACATACGAAAACCTGGGATGCTCAAGTCCCTTCAATAAAATAGCATAGTATTTGCATATAACCTATGCACATCCTTCTGTATACTTTAAATCATCTCTAGGCTACTTATAATACCTAATACAATGTAAATAGTTGTAAATGCAATGTAAATGCGATATAAGTAGTTGCTGGCATGCAGCAAATTCAAGTTTTGCTTTTTGAAACTTTTTGGAATTTTTAAAAAATATTTTCGATCTCTAGCTGATTGAATCTGTGGATGTGGAACCTGTGGATATGGAAGGCCAACTATATTTTATTTTCTTTCAAAACTGCAACTCATCCTGCCTTCCCTTATGGGGGCCAACTGTCCAAGCTAAAACCTTTGGAGATGTCCTTGATTTGTTCCTTTAATTTGCTTCCCCACATCCAATGAATTAACACATCTTGTTAATATACCTCCTATGTATTTCTCAGAACTCCTCCTCTTCTCTGTTATCTGTGATACTCTTTTGTTAAGAATTCCATCACTTTTCCTGTAGACCAGCGATTCTCAAATCCCAACGTGCAAAGAGAATCACCTGAAAAACTTACTAAAATGAAATCCCTACGCTTAATCCTTCAAGAAACTCTGATGAGCTTGGTCTGAGAATCCCACTCTGAGAAACTTGATTTTGTTTATTTTAACAGCCTTCTAACCGCGCTGCTGTGAATGTAGCTATTTTGATTATTTCATTTGCTGACCTGCTTGAAAACTTCCAAAGGTCCACCATCGCATGCAAGATAAACTGCAAACTCCCTTACATGGCATACCATGCTTTCAAAGGGCAGCTAACCCCTTCAATCCCATCTTCCTGTTCCCCAAGTAAGCCATCTGTCTGAAGAAATGGAAGATAGGTCTTTCGCCCTAACTTTGCTCTACTTCATAACATTTAATAGTCTGTTATCTAGTGAACACTATAGGGTGTTTCTAGGTGACAGGCTCAGTGCTAAACTTTTACCTACATTATCTCATTTAATACATGCTACAGTCATGTGAAGTAAGGGGCATGATTATTATAGTTTTACAGCTCAGAGAGTTTTTTTTTTTTTTTTTTAATATTTACTGTCAGGCTTTTTTTTTTTTTTTTTTTTAATTAATTAATTTATTTATTTATGGCTGTGTTGGGTCTTCGTTTCTGTGCGAGGGCTTTCTCTAGTTGTGGCAAGTGGGGGCCACTCTTCATCGCAGTGCGCGGGCCTCTCACTATCGCGGCCTCTCTTGTTGCAGAGCACAGGCTCCAGACGCGCAGGCTCAGTAATTATGGCTCACGGGCCCAGTTGCTCCGCGGCATGTGGGATCTTCCCAGACCAGGGCTTGAACCCGTGTCCCCTGCATTGGCAGGCAGATTCTCAACCACTGCGCCACCAGGGAAGCCCAGCTCAGAGAGTTTTGAGGGTCGAAGAAGTAACTTGCCCATGGTCACTCAGCTATTAATTGCTGGAGTGGCCCCCTGAATCAGAGTACTAGACTGTTCCTCTGGTCACAGGCTTGCCACACCATTAAAATACGAGCTCCTCAAGCGGCCCCGAAGGGCGGCAGGGTACTCAATTCCAACACCAAGCTTTCACATAGTGGGTGCTCAATTCGTGCAGTTGACTTTCTGAATGATGGTATGAATGAATGAATGAATGAATGCTAGGAGGAGGAAAGAATAAGGAAGAAATTATCATGCTTATTAGCCCTTATCTCAAAATGTGATTTCATTTCCAGGAATTTATTTTCCTTACTAATAAAGCCACCTTTAAAACTACCATTTTGAGAGGCACTTAAAACTCATTCTATATTTTTAATTGAAATTTTTATTGAGATAATTATAGATTCACATGCAGTTTTAAGAAATAATTCAGAGAGATCTCGAATGCCCTTTACCCAGTTTCCCTGAAAAGTCATGTCTTGCATAAGTAGAGCAGAGCTTCATAACCAGGATATCAGTATTAATACTGTCAAAATAGAGAACTTTCCATCACCACAAGGATCGTTCTTGTCACCCTTGTATAGCCACACCACTTCCTTCCTGCCCACTTCTCTCTAATCTATTCTCTATTTCTATAATTTTGCCATTTCAAGAAAACTATGTAAATGGAATCATACAGTATGAAATCTTTTGCAACTGGCTTTTATCAGACTTCTTTATATATTCTTAGACACTAGTAATTTGTCAAATGTTTAGTTTGAAACTATTTTCTCCCAGTCTGTAACTTGTCTTTTTACTCTCTTCACATAGGCTTTAAAATAGAAAAAGTTTTAAATTTTGATAAGCTCTGATTTATCAATTTTTCCTTTTATAGATCATGACTTTTGTATCAAGTCTAAGAGTTCTATCTAGCCTTAGATCCCACAGATTTTATTTTATATTCTTCCTAAAAGTTTTGTCATTGTATGTTTTACACTTAGGTCCATGATCCATTTTGAGTTAATTTTTGTATGAGGCATAATGTTGAGTTTAAGGATCATTTTTACACCTATGGATGTCCAATTGTCTGAGGACCATTTGGTGAAAAGGCTGTCCTTCCTTCATTGAATTGCTTTTGCAACTTTGTCCAAAATGTAAATCTACAATTATCTCAAAAGTTTAATTTAATAAAAACCTATTTGGATGGGATGAAAATGTTTGGAACTAGACAGAGGTGACGGTTGCACACACGACATAGAGAAAGTACTAAATGCTGGTGAATTGCATACTTTATAATGGTTGAGTTTATGTTATGTGAATTTCACCTAAATTAAAGAAAAGTGGGGAAAAAAGCTTATCCTAGCTAACCTTCCAACCAATATTTTGTACAATTCAAAAAGTTCTTCAAAGGCTGTATAGAAAAGACTTTTCATATCATCATCAAGCCAATTTTTTCTGTTTGGTTGTAATTTCCAGATGCCCCATTGCTAAAGTTAGGCAACATCTTAACTTCTAACCTCTGACTGAGATAAACATTTTTAACAGTGAGTCAACATGAGGGCAGTTTGAGTGGCAGCAGTTTTTCATAGACCTAATATTTCCTGGCAATCTGTCCCTGTATGTCCTTAGTCATTCTTGGACCATCATTTATATCCCCACTTGTCTTCATCCTTCTGCACTAAAGTGCCCTAAACAGAACACATTCTACTATATCATTGGTGATCACTGCCTTTTTCTCCGAGCACGCAGCCCTGGAATAATATATTTTATCACTTTTCTGACAAGGAATTCACAGGACTCTCCTAAGTAAAAGCAAGATAGTGAGTTAAGGGCAGAGGGTTGGGGAACTCTGCGACTTGCTGAATTTCTAGACAGTTTTATACTGAAACTTTCTCCCATTTGTTCACTTTAATTAACAGTGAAGAGGGTCCACTGGAAAATTCCTGATCCCAAGGAATCTCGGAGATGACCTGAGGGTTCATATTATCAAGACCCAACTTCAAAAAATCCGTGAGATATTTGTATTACTGCATTCAGATCATGTTCAAATGGCAGACCAATGTCAGTCTAGAAAACCCCACACTTAACATATTTTAAAATACCTTTTGTGAAGAGAAAATTGGTCTTTTACCTTTAAGTCATCTTAACAAGACACCCTGGACATGGCCATGGAGAATTACAAACTTAGTCCAGAAAACCTGGCAAACTGGTGCCCATTGTTGACTTACTAAAATGTCCTCTCCCCTAACGTCTCATCATATTACAGAGCTGAAATGATCAGACGGGAGAGGAGCCATCTGCATTTCTCTGTGGAATAAGCTCATCCGAGCCCCTAATATCCTGAACATGGAAGAATGGTGACAATATCACAACCTGATTTTAATTCTAATCTACTGTTACTGTTCATTTATGTCAATATTTATCAGTTCCTTTGCTGTATACCTGAAACTAACACAACATTGCAAATCAACTATATTGCAATAAAATTTAAAAAAAAATAGATAACCAAAAAAAAAATATTTGTCAGTTCTTCCTTTAAGCCTTAATGGCACCCCACCCCCAACCAGGTAATAAATGGCCGCCCCATCTCTTGTTTACCTTTTTTCCCCTTTGTGTTATCATGAAGTTTCTAGAAGAGTTTTCCCACATTGTGCTCTGCCAAATATTAGTATTCTAAGAAAATATTAGCAAATCTTCTATGAAACATGTCCTATCTTCTGGTAAGCTGGGAGACACAACATCCCACCTCTCTCTTCCAAAATCATGATTTTCATAAGTACACTAAAAGGTCAGAGAAGTCCTATGATAAAGAAATCTGCTTAATTCTGCGTTTCTTAAATCTATTTGGACCACAAAATACATTGTGTGTGTGTCTCACCTAACAGCATCTGTGGAACACCAGTGTCTGGAACGCTGTTCTAAAACAAATAGCCTCTGCTTGTTGATCCCATTTTCTTCTTATTACTGCATTATATTTGCAATCTCAGTATACCAGCAATATCCAAAAGGTCAAATTTAGTTATTGATTTTTGTTTCTGCCAATGATTATTTCTTTTCACTTTTATGAGGTAGCCTATACAGTCAACAACATACACATTTTTCAAACTCCTCACTGGGATTTCATAATTCTTTATTACTGTTATGAACTAGATATCTCAATTTTCTTAACACGTAAAATGTCCAGACTTCTTAGTCTGGCATTCAGAGATCTATAGCATCCAGATTCAACCTTCTTTTCTATCCAGCTCTCTCTCTAATCACATCCACAAATTTTTTTTTTTGTTATTGAAGTATAGTTGATTTACAATGTTGTGTTAGTTTCAGGTGTACAGCACAGTGATTCAGTATATATATATATATATATATATATATATATATATATATATATATATATAAAATATTCTTTTTCAGATTCTTTTCCATTATAGGTTATTGCAAAATACTGAGTATAGCTCCCTGTGCTATATAGTAGGTCCTTGTCGTTTATCTGTTTTACATACAGTAGTGTGTATATGTTAATCCCAAACTCCTAATTTATCCCCTCTCCCCTTTCCCCTTTGGTAACCATAAGTTTGCTTTCTATGTCTGTGGGTCTATTTCTGTTTTGTAAATAAGTTCATTTGTATCTCTTTTTATTGATTCCACATGTAAGTGACATCATATATTTGTCTTTGACTTACTTCACTTACTATAATAATCTCTAGGTCCATCCATGTTGCTGCAAGTGGCATTATTTCATTCTTTTTTATGGCTAATTCTCCATGGGTATATATATACCAAATCTTCTTTATCCATTCATCTGTCGATGGACATTTAGGTTGTTTCCACGTCTTGGCTATTGTAAATAGTGCTGCAATGAACACTGGGTTGCATGTATCTTTTCAAATTATAGTTTTCTCTGGATATATGCCCAGGAGTGGGATCACTGGATTATATGATAACTCTATTTTTAGTTTTTTAAGGAACCTCCACACTGTTCTCCACAATGGCTGTACCAATTGGTATTCCCACCAAAAGTATAGGCGAGTTCCTTTTTCTCCACATCCTCTTCAGCATCTACTGTTTGTAGACTTTCTGATGATGGCCATCCTGACCGGAGTGAGGTGATACCACATTGTAGTTTTGATTTGCATTTCTCTAATAACTAGAGATGGGCAGCATCTTTTCATGCACCTCTTGGCCATCTGTATGTCATTGGAGAAATGTCTAGATCTTCTGCCCATTTTTTGATTGGGTTGTTTGCTTTTTTGATATTGAGGTGTATGAGCTGTTTGTACATTTTGGAAATTAATCCCTTGTAGGTCACATCGTTTGCAAATACTTTCTCCCATTCTGTGATTGTCTTTTCATTTTGTTTATGGTTTCCTTTGCTGTGCAAAAGCTTTTAAGTTTAACTAGGTCCCATTCATTTATTTTTGTTTTTATTTCCATTACTCTAGGAGGTGGATCCAAAATATACTGCTGTGATATATGTCAAAGGGTGTTCTGCCAATGTTTTCCTCCAGGAGTTTTATAGGATCCAGTCTTACATTTAGGCCTTTAATACATTTCGAGTTTATTTTTGTATATGGTGTTAGAGAATGTTCTAATTTCATTCTTTTACATGTAGTTGTCCAGTTTTCCCAGCACCACTTATTGAAGAGACTGTGTTTTCCCCATTGTATATTCTTGCCTCCTTTATCATAGATTAATCGACCATAGGCGTGTGGGTTTATTTCTGGGCTTTCTATCCTGTTCCATTGATCTATATTTCTGTTTTTGTGCCAGTACCATACTGTCTTGATTACTGTAGATTTGTAGTATAGTCTCAAGTTAGGGAGCCTGATTCCTCCAGCTCCATTTTTTTTTCTCAAGATTGCTTTGGCTATTTGGGGTCTTTTGTGTTTCCATACAAATTAAAAATTTTTTGTTCTAGTTCTGTGAAAAAATGAGGCCACCATCACACTGATACCAAAACCAGTCAAAGATACCACAAAAAAAGAAAATTAAAGGCCGATATTACTGATGAACATAGATGCAAAAATCAACAAAATACTAGCAAACCAAATCCAAGAATACAGTAAAAGGATCATACACCATGATCAAGTGGGATTTATCCCAGGGATATAAGGATTTTTCAACATCCACAAATCAATCAGTGTGATACCCCACATTAACAAACTGAAGAATAAAAACCATATGATCATCTCAATAGATACAGAAAAAGCTTTTGATAAATTCAACATCCATTTATGACTAAAAGCTCTCCAGAAAGTGAGTATAGAGGGAACATACCACAACATTTTTAAAGACCATATATGACAAACCCACAGCTAACATCATACTCAAGGGTGAAAAGCTGAAAGCATTCCCTCTAAGATCAGGAACAAGACAAGGATGCCCACTCTCCACTATTATTCAACATAGTTTTGGAAGTTTTAGCCACAGCAATCAGAGAAGAAAAAGAAATAAAAGGAATCCAAACTGGAAAAGAAGAAGTGAAACTATCACTCTTTGCAGATGATACAATACTATACATAGAAAATCCTAAAGACATTACCAGAAAACTACTAGAGATCATCAATTATTTCAGTAAAGTTGCAGGGTACAAAATTAATGCAGAGAAATCTGCTGCATTTTTATACACTAACAACAGAATATCAGAAAGAGAAATTAAGGAAACAATCCCATTTACCACTGCATCAAAAAGAATACTATACCGAGGAATAAACCTACCTAAGGAGGCAAAAGACCTTTACTCTGAAAACTGTTAAGATGCTGATGAAAGAAACTGAAGATGACACAAACGGATGGAAAGATATACCGTGTTCTTGGATTTGAAGAATCAATATTGTTAAAATGACTATACTACCCAAGGCAACCTACGGGATTCAATGCAATCCCTATCAAATTCCATTCACAAATCTTTTTTTTTTTTTTTTTTTGGTATATAAAGAACTTTATAAAGCAATAATAAAAAGCAACAAACTCAATAAAAATGTGCAAGCATCTAAACAGACAGTTCCTAAAAATCATTATATTAATAGCCAAAAACACAGGAAAAAAGCTTAACATCATTAGTTACCACATTCACAAATCTTAATCCTCTATCCAAACTGATCTACTCACCAACTCACAAAAATACCTGGCACATTTGCATCTCGCCTGTATGCATGGTGTTTTTGTTAAAAAGGTTACATTCCCTTCTTCCATTGCTTAATCTTACACATGCTGAAAGCTGACCTAGCCATCTCTCATTATTTCCGTATTTTTTTGTCAGTCTTCCCCTTCTAGACGGTAAACTCCACATGTGCAATAGCCATATATGTTTCCAAGGATTAAATAGTCAGCTTAGCTCAGTACCGGATAAGTAATTCCTAGGTGTCCAATAAAGAGATGTTGGATTGAATCTATTGATAAATTCCTCGAATTTCTATAGTACCCATTTTTCATTGTCTTACCTCTCATTTTGTATTAGTGTGTATTGTCTTATGTTGGTAGTTACTATTTTGGTTTGTGCACTACATTAATCATCGATATATACCAAGTTCTTTAACTGCAGAGTTTGGGAATTATATGCATTTATAATTGCATATATTATGCAACTAGGCTAGGGGCTTATCCATAACAGGTTCTGAATAAACCCTGGTAGATTGGCTAGTTAATTCAGGGAACACACAGTCTCTTATCTTCCATGAAGCTTTCCTGCTCATATTTAGCTTCTTTTTCTAACAGTTACTGTCTCTACAACTCACCTTGGTTCATATTTGTAGACTTGTTTCACATGTTTATCAAATTTCTTCTACTGAGCTTGTGAATTCTTAAAAGGTGAAAAGCTCTGTTTCATGGATATTTGTGTCTCCTAAACAGGTGAGAACATAATAGAAATTAGTTAAATTTAAATGGATAGAAACTGAGATGGTCGTACTACATTTCTCTTTATTATTTTTGACATGTATGATACAATGTTACTATTCTAGTCTTTTATGCAGACAAAAATAAATGATATAAAATACATAATACACTTGATCATTTTAACCACACACAAAATACTGAGTGATTGAAACTATGTTACATGTATATTTTACAAAGGAAAAACAGACTACTATAATAATATATTTGGATGAAATTGTCATTACAGTTTGGGTGTTATGCAAAGTTAAATATGAATATTCAAAAGAATCACTATTTATAGAACCAATTTGATATTTTAATGTTGAAAATAATGAATACTGTGTAAATGAATACTTATAAAAATATTTTTTAAACAAAAAGCTATGTTCTACTCATTTACTTGGCAGTTACAAAAATATATATTCATCTGAAACTCTAGTAAATTTGCTTGAGGCATTAGATACTCATATTTAAATGTACTTTTTCTAGGGCATTTCACTTACTTAGCATTCCTGACTTCACACAGTATATATACCTACATGGTATTAGAATAGGTTTGTGTTACAAATAATATCATTCCAAGTGAAAGACACAGAGGAGATTAACACAGAGGAGATACTGTGAAGATTTTTGAACCAAATACACGCAACACATAAAGGAGGCCCATTGGCTGTGCCTTTTACAAAGTGAATTCTCAAACACGTTTGTTGAATGAACACGAGTGGATAACATTTATTCTGTTGTTTGCACCCCAAATTAGCTATTCAAACTAGAACTATCATGTAAGAATTCAACAATTTTGTTCTTAATCGGCTGCTTCTTCTGATGGCAAAGCCAGGTCAATAGACTCCAGATCGAGTAGCAAACTAGTGCCAGTGATCAAAAGATAGCCTACCAGGTATGCTTACGGCATATTTAGACAGACATTCAATATATTGAACAACTACATATTTCATACCTTCATACAAAATAAGACAGAAGAATCTAAGTAAATTTTATAACGTATTACCGTAAAAACAAAACATTATAAATATATATGTATATTTTATATATATATATATATATATATATATATCTCTTAGTACACCTAGTAGACTTCAGACATCTCTTCTCAGTGAGAGAAGCAAGCTATCCTGAGTGAAGCAGGCCATGTGTCTGCATAGCACAGCTTGGTAATATGAATGCTGAGATCACTGTTAAAAGCAAAGATTTTAAGTAGTAAAATTTTTGAAAACAAAAGACTAACCATGATAACTATTATGGAATCGCAGCACCTACAAAGGTTATGGCCACTGTATGTAAAAGGAACCAGCCTAAGCCCGCTCTTGGCCCAGATGCCTGCTGGAACTTTACCCCACCTCACCTGCTTCATCAAGGGTGAAACTTTTCTGAGGCTCATCCCTAACCCTTCAAAAAAGTTGATAAAGTTCAGAATATTTTTCTTAATCGAGGTTCAGATCATCCTAAATCGTTTCTGAAGCTTTTGCTTTCATGTTTATGCAGGGCAACTGACAATTCATTTGGCAAACTGGTTAATATTAATATATATACATGTTAATGAAATAACTACTACTCACTTTGGGAAAGTAATTGAGGTATAATTTTGTACGATAATTCACTTAAAAATAAGCCTTTAAAAATGAAACATAGTTTTTGAAAATTCAGAAGCAATTTAGTCACATGATAAAGGTTAGTTTCATTATTACTAAATACAGCTAGTGAAGAAAATCTAAAAATGACCTTTAAAGTAAAATGTAAATGAAGATGACTTAAATTAAGGTTAGTCATTTTAAATTTCAATCTTATGTTTTACTGAAAATATAGATGAATAAACATATTCCCTCTATTCTGCACTAAATCATGCTACATAGGAAAAGATCTACGTGAACTAACGAAAGAATACTTTGGTGTTCTAATAGCAAATCTATTATTTTCAAATACATAGAGTAACTAACTCAAGTGAATGCTTCCAAGTCAATAAACATTAGTTTTGCTGTTAAAATGCGTCCAAAGGGTTGAAAATAGTTTGGTTTCTTAAATGAGTTAATATCCCCTAAGGATTTTTTTACCCATTCATTTTCTTGGCTTTTACAGTTAGTGCCAAGGTCAGTATCATTTCATTCTGAATTTAACTATCACAAAATTTAAATTAATAGAGTCAGAACCAATATCAATATAATGTCATATGTATCATAGTATCATGAGAAATTAACCTACTTTTAAATTGAACATTGTTGCTGCAATAACAGTGGCCACTGAACACACAGTGAATCTAAGCCACTGGCAGAATGTGATTTGAAAAGACAGAAAATAGTGTGAGACTTCTAAAATGGGGATATTGGTTCATAAAATAAAGCTTATACTCTAAATTCAAAATTACATATCCAATATAAGTAAAACTAGTACAAAAGTTCCTCCCTTCCTTCCTTCCTCCATCTTTCTTTCTCTCTTCCTTCCTTTCTTTCTTTCTCTTTCTTTCTTTTTCTTTCTTTCTCTCTCTCTTTCCCTCCTTCCTTCCTTCCCCCTTTCTTTCTTTCTTGATAAATGTAATGGAAGTAGATGCAAAATTCTAGTCTCTTCAAATTACTCACACTTTCAATAATATATTAAATTTTGTAATACTTAATGAGAAAACTTTATAAGATATGATGGAATGTTTAAGATTTACTGACCATGAATGACTAGTTAACAAGTATTTATGAATCAGTCCCATATTAAGAACCCAAATCTCTAGGTGTGACCTTCCCTTTTAGGTGGAGAGAGGCAGATGTCCAAACTCAGAACTTCAAAGTCGGCAGAACTTGGAAGAACTGTTAGCAGGCTTTTGTAATGTTTAAAGGTTCACTGCTTGCAGAGGAGTATGTGAGCATTGAGGTAAACCCATTCTAAAAACTCAAGGCCAGTCTATGGTCATACCACCCTGAACATACCCGATCTCATCTAAAAACTCAAGGTCAGTTAAATGTCCGACGTCACACAGAGGTACATCATGGTGTTGAAGAGTTGTCTTTATTAATTCACTCATTTGACGTTTTTTACTGTTATCACTGTTTTGGAATCATAGTCAAATTTTATGTAATGTACTATTTCAGACTTTCAAAACATATCTAAAACTGTTATCTTCAATTATGAGGGAGATATCATGTTTTTTCAGATTGCAATAGCATTGGGTTACCTCATAATGTGTATCCAGAATGGTAAAATGTCCAGGAAATCCTATGGTTTTCATATATTAAAGGCATTTTACACATTTCCATTCACTTTTTTCTCAATATAAGATGTATAATTTAATGGCCCACCACACATAACTCCAACTTTACTAACAAATAATTGGCAATATTACATTTCCTATATTAATAAGGAAAAGCAGCACAATGTATTAAGAAGGCAATGTATTTCCTACCACTTGTCAGCCATGTGATCTTGGGCAAGTCACTGGACTATTCTTTGCTATACTTCCTCAACGGTAAAATGGGGGTGATGCAAAGAATATCACCTCAAATCACCATTAGGATTAATGAAGCAATAACAACAAAGTATGGGTGAAGCACCTGGAGGTATTGCTTGGCAGGCAGAAATTACTTAGGTTTTAGCTACAGGTTTTATTACAATCAAAAATCACAGTGACTGATGGTAATATAAGTCATCACTAACTTTTGAGATTTTAATAAGTGCCAAGCACTCTGATAGATGGTACACTTACACCATGTTTAACCCTTAAAACAATATTAAGTAACCCTATTACACAGAGATTAGATCTTAAAATATGCTAATTTGTAAATACTACAATAGCAGATGGTTTTCCCCTATGAAACAGCAAAGTACGACTGAAATGTTTAAGTGATCCCTTCATGCCTCTAAAAAGGAACACTATTTCTAGGGTAGTGATTAGAAAACAGTAATGACAACATGAAAAGTACTTGCTAGTTAATCAGCTTTACTCACTCATTAGCCCTGTGTTAAATGTAATCAAATTTTCAGTACAGGAAAATCACAATTTACTAATTTCATGGACCTTCGGGATCACTTGCAATAGTATCAAGAATGTTAAACCCCTGAAAGTGAAGAAAATGTTTCATGTAGATATTTATATTAATAAGGTCATATCTTCATTAAATTCAAGGTGTTCAACTTTTTCTCTGAAATCTCTGATGTTGGTTTCTTTATTTTTCATTATAGATGTGTACTTGTCATGAAAGTCTTAAGTGCTTCTGTGCTGAATAACATTTATTATTAATTTGACCAGTATACAAAGGCCTCATGTATACGCAACGCAGTATTTCTGTTATTCAATACACAACTGTTAGTGATGAAAGTTTTTTTAATAAGTGTTTGAAAACTATTATCAAATTTCATAAATTAAAATTTCATAATGGTTTGTATATACTTTAGTTATGAAAAGCATTTCACATAAGAAATTAGTCTAAATCCACCTAAGTATCACAATCACAGTAAGGGCATTTTAATTGTTTTGAAAATTACAGATTTAAAATCAATATTACTATATTCACTATGCTAAAAAAAACAATGTTATTTTATCAATGTAGAAAGGATAAACATTATGTAAACTTTAGAATGAAAATAGAATACACCTTGCACTTTCATAAATTATCAAGGTCTCTAATAGTCCTTTTAAAGTTCAACAAATAAAGCTTTATTTTCTCATCTTATATATATATTACCTTGACAGAAAAACACTCAGCATGGTGTATTCTTTTAGGAGTCTGATGTCTCATATGAAAGCCTTTAATAAAATAAGAGCTTTAGATATGTTTCAAATTTAAAGGTTGACTTTTTAAACAGGCTTATTTTTCCCTCCTTCACCCTCGTCTTCCTTCCAACCCTCCCCAATCCCTGCCTCTCCCCATCTCCTGGACATCTACGGAACAGCATCAGGACTCCGCCCAAGGAAGCCACGCCCACTTCAGAAACCAAGGACAGCTGGTTCCCTGGAACTGTCCACGAGCATAAGGGGTCCCTGAAAGCAGCTGGAAGAAGGTCTTGCTGGAGACCTCAGTCAGCTCTCTTCTCCTCTACTGAGAAACACTCCCTTAGAAAGAGTAAAGGATGCTCTTCACCTTTCACCCGCAAGCTACTTTCTCAGATGCAAGTGGGAGACAGAAAACCTAAGACACCCAGTCTCTACTGTCTGTCACATTTCTGTGTGATGATCTGGAAAGCGTGACCACATTTCTTCAATGACAGACTTCTTCAAACGGAAATATCCAACACAACACGCTCCATTTGGAGAAGATGAAAGCAAACACAATACAATAATTTTAATAAACGGGAAAGGGAGGCACAATGGTTAATGTTTTATCTCTGATATTTTTTTATGTAATCTCCAGGGATGAATAATTCACATTAACACACATGAAAGATCGGTTTGTGAAACTGAGTTGTCTGAATGGACTTCCATCCATTTCCAGCACAAATATCTAAGTACAAGCTGAACATTAGTTATTTACACCATGATGAAAGACCAAGAGAAAAAAATCCATGTTTTTATGTTGAGTGGAGAATGTTTAGCCAGCACGTTCTTTGTCTAGTCCGGTCAGAAGCTTCTGCTTGCCTGGTTCCTTGGAGATTCTCCTCATTCTTCTCCAACTGGGGGAGGAGGCTCGCACAGCTTGTACAGCCTACAAAAGGCATGGGAAGGTGTGACAACAGCCCGGCATATTGACATTGCTTGACATGTTTTTATTTGTATAACAAACACATTGACAATAATTTCTTGGTTTGCGAGTCAGTCATGATCATATCACCAATTTCACTAAAAATTGCCTGTGCGTTAGCAAACTCCAAAATTCCAGTTCTGCTATTACAAAACACCAGTGTCTCTTTGCACATCTAGATGCCTGTTGATTAGGCAATGCTGCCGTTTTTACACCAGCTGCTTCTGTTCCAGGGCTGCCAACACAGGCTGCTCACCTTGCTGGTAGCAAAAGCGATTCTCCGAATTCTAGGAGATGATAATTACCATCATGTCTATCATGATGATCTTGTAGCAAGATAGCATCTACCTCTTAGGGGTAACTGATTTTCTGACTTGTCTTAGAAATTTGCTTCATTCTGTACCATCCTGGTGGTGCTGGCAGTTTGTCATGGCTAGGCTGATGTGGCACAGTCCTGAGGCCTGAATATCAAGGCACAATTAGCTGGTGTTTCCTAAGGAATACTTGTCCAGCTCTGCCCACACTGTCACTCATCTGTCAATAGAATCAGGTGGAGATTCAAGTGGATTAAGGAATCCATTTGAACTGGCAGAGATGCTCCAAGATGCTCTCCCTTTGCATCGCAGGTCTAGTTTTTTGAAACCATACAGCATGAAGGCAAAGCTCAGGGGACTGAACTAGTGGGATTATACAAGTTCTAGGGCTCCACGTTTTTCTGAATGGTTGAATCCTAACTCCAGAACTCAAATAAAGGGGGATATAACCACTGCAACAGTAATATCCAGGGCACACCCACTATTAAGGCAGAACTTGAGAGAATACAAGCTGATCTAAGGTGGCTGGTTGTAAGCCTGTAGTCCTCAGTAATGCCCATGGCCACGCTGGTCCTACTTCAGAGCTTTGTCTGATGATCTAAAAATTTAAGGTGCAGATTTCAACTTTGCTCCATTTTAAAAGCACTCCAAACCCAGGATTCGCTGCGGTGACTCACTCTCTTTTACAGATGAAATTGAGCACACTTTAAATGAGTTGTTGACAAATTTATCAAATGATAAATTTCCTCTCCCTTCAACATTTAATCCCATGGTCATTCGAAATCAAAGGGGAGAGAATGAAAAGGATTTAATATTGAGTTAGAAACCTTGTTAACAAAATGAACTTTCCTACTCTGGAAACACAGAGAAGAAGTTACTGACTTTGGAGTCTGGAAGGTGGTTAATACTGTACATGTCATCTCCATGGAAGAAAATGAACGCTGAAATAACGACATCTCACATCAGAAAACTTATTTCATCCTTCCCGGAGAAAAGAATACATTAAACTGAGCTGATATTCTTCAGAGCTGCTTTTGCAGCTGAAGGCTATGGTGTTGCTTCAAATTTCATTCCCAGGGCTGGAATAATAGAATGATGGGAAAGTTCTTCTCATCTTTAATTTCTGCCATTTTATTTCCCTGAAAGTGCTGCTTAATGAGTGAAAAGTCACAGTGGACTTACTCAAGTAGAACAGGAACAGTCAGCTGGGTGGCAAATGTGCTATGCCTTGAGATCTGGGCTAAGACGTCACTTTGCATTACCTTGCACTGCACGTTTCCACATAATTTAACTAATGCCACTGGGTAGAGCAGTCTTTGCAATGTCTGTCTCGCAAATTGGAGAAAAGGCTACTCCCTGTGATCACCTAATAAAATAATAGCTCTGGGTACCGCAGAGCTGGGCAGATTCAGCTTTTGGGGAGGCTTCTTGGAAGTAACTCAGGGTTATCTGAGTTCAGACACATCTGTAATGGAAATTGTGGGGCTTTGGGAATTGAGCACAGGCAGATGAAGTTTGTAAGTAAAATGTAATAGGTAAGAGTTGGACTTTTGCTCTCTCCTGAGGCATTTGCTTTTTGTCAGCTAAATAGTTAGGTCATCGGAGGACTTTGCCCAACATTTTGGAGCCCCTGCCGTATTCACATCCCACCCGTGCACATCAAGGGCCCTGCACGAAAAACGTTTGTTTCTGGCTCCACTTTCTCCTTTTCCTGTTGGGCTCAGGCAGCCATCCTGGAGCTGGTATTTCCAGCCCAAATTCAAGTCTGCAGAGAATAGAACCTTCAAACTTCAGTCTATAGATCATGCCCTTCATCTTTCTACATGGCACAAATAAAACCTGTGTTAAAGGAGACCACAAAGTGAATGCCTCTATTCAAGGCTAAATTATCAATAACACTCTGACCCAAGGCAATTCTCCCAATTTAACAGAGGGCAAAAACTGTCTCAGAGAAGATAAATAACCTGACTAAATAAGGTCACCTGGCAGGGACGGGACCCAAAATCATTTTTCTTCACTTTTAACCACTACAATATTCTGTCTCCCAAGTATGTAAATAAAGAAAATCAAATTTTCATTACACAATAGTTTCCAAAGTGTGTAATGCAAGAGAAAATAAGACCAGTGCGCCATTACATCTGGAATGTAATATTTGGTTCTTGGTGAAGATATGTTTATTGTTCTGGCCAGTCAATACATGCTAGTTACAAGGAGGAGGAACCTCATTTGCAGCGCCCACAAATACATCTCCATATGGATGCCCAGCTGCACTTTACTGCAATACCGCCACGTCAAGCTCATCATCTTTCGCACGCATGCTCTTTTCCTCCATCTACTATCTCAGTGACTAGAACCTTTCACCATTGTCATCCAAGCCAAAGATTTGGTGGTCATCCTAGAGTCTTCCTTTTCACTAACTTCCTACATCCAATTAGTGTCCAAAGCATCTGCTGCCTTCAGTCTTAGTTGTCCCCAAATGGCTCCTCCTAATGTTGCCAGACATAAATTCTAAAATCCAAATCTTCCAGAAAGATTGTTTATTAGTGGCTCCTTATTGTCTTCAAGTTAAAATCAAGACTCTTCAATATCTTGCACAAGTCTCTTCCTGATCCAGCCCCTGCCTATGTCTCCAGCCTCACCCTGCATCATTCTTAAATCACATTCAACCATCAGTCATAGAGATCTAGGTGTAGTTCTCAGAATGTGATGTGTTCTCTAGGCATTGGTGTCACTGCATCAGCTGAGGAAGACATTGATTACCATGCTGACTGGGGAAGGAATACTCTGCAACCTCTCCCCTCCATCCTTAGGCTGAGTTATGTGCCCCTTCTCTGTGTTCCCATGGCAATCTGTGCCATTGCTGTCATGGTTCTTTTTTTTAAATTGAAGTATAGTTGCTTTACAGTATTGTGTTAGTTTAAGGTGTAGAGCATAGTCATTCAGTATTTTTGTGGATTTATTCCATTATAGGTTATTACAAGATAATGGGTGTAGTTCCCTGTGCTATACAATAAATCCTTGTTGTTTATCTACTTTATATACAGTATTTGTATCTATTATCCTGTATGTCTAATTTGTCCCTCCCTCTTCCCTCTCCTCTTTGGTAGCCACAAGTTTGTTTTCTATGTCTGTGAGTCCCATTCTGTTTTACATACACATTCATTTGTATTATTTTTTAGATTCCACATATAAGTGATATCACATAGTATTTGTCTTTCTCTGTATGACTAATTTCACTCAGCATAATATTCTCTAGGTCCACCCACATGGCTGCAAATAGCAGAATTTCATTCTTTTTTATGGCTGAGTAATATTCCAATATGTGTGTGTGTGTGTGTGTGTGTGTGTGTGTACACACACACACACACACACACACACACACACACACATCTTCTTAAGTCAGTTTGTCTGTTGATGGGCATGGGTTGATTCCATGTCTTGCTATTGTAAATAGTGCTGCTATGAACATTGTGGTGCATGTATCTTTTCGAATTAGTGTTTTCGTTTTTTCCAGATACATGCCCAGGAGTGAAATTGCTGGATCATATGGTAGTTCAACTTTAGTTTTTTAAGGAACCTCCATACTGTTTTTCATAGTGGCTGCACTGTCATGTTTCTTATCACACACACACACACTGTATACTAGTTTCATTTTATTCAGTTGTTGCTCTATGACACCTCACTGACTGGTAGAGGGGATTATGTCTTTATCCCTAGCTTTTATCAAAGTGCCTGACATCTACAAACACACAGCAGAAATTCAACATATGTTTGCTGAGTGAATTTTTAAAAAATGAAAGGCAGTGAATGGAGAAAGGAAAACTATAATAGAGATTCGTTGGGGATTGAGTCAAATACTATGTCAGTCAGAGACAGCAAACTTTATCTCTGTGAAGATGTTTCCAGAAACATTACCTGAGTCTTGCCTTGGAGGGCCTGGCCTTGAGAGACAAATGTGTTCTTCACTTTGCTCTCTTTGGGGCAGGAATACTGGCTCCCAGATGGGAGGGATCCCAGATGCTCTGTGGTACTTAGTACCCTCTCTGCACCCTCACAGAGTGCTTCTCACTCTCTCTCTTTTCTTGTGGTTGTGTTTCACTCATCCCTCTTTAACTGAAAGTTCCTTGAGGGCCGGAACTATTTCTGTCTCATGCTTACATTCTCCATGGGGCACAGCAGAATGCTTTTCATTTCTTAGGTCCTCTATAAATGTTTGTAGAATGAATGAAAGCATAACTAAAATAGAAAAATTACTCTAGATTTCTCTCTCAGGGCTGTTACCCCCTTGTAAAATATGTCAACTTTAGAACTGGCAGGTTTTATTGTGTTTCAAGTGTTTTAAACGTAACCCAATAAAAAACAAAGTGAGCTCATCAGTTTCTTTTCTCATATTGAGCTTACACACTGGTTTATTGATCAGGGTGCTTAAGTCTTATCCCCACTGTTTATTAGTGTTTATAAGCCCCAGCTAAGAAGACCTCACTGAGCCATTATATTGTTTTCTTACTGGAATTTTAAAGCTTCACTGGGTTTATTATCCAAATATACCATGACTGCTAAGGTGCTGGAGAGATAATGCCTACGTGAAATGATTCTTTAGCAACAGAAAGTCTTAGATTCTAATCTAATCAACTATGAACGATAACATTAACAAGACTTGAGGATTAAAGAGAGTTAGGAGCCAGCACTGAAAATAAATGCGATTAGAATATGAGCCCTCCATCTACTTTCAGGGGGAAAATGTTTTCCCTTTTGCAAGTACTTTCACTGCCCACATACTTTTTCAGAATGAAATAGAACTTCATAAATGCTGCAGTCATCATTCTCACTCTGGTAGTTGCTTTGTAAATAGAAACAAAGAGTGTCTCATCTGTGACAGTGCTTGGAGGAGGCTACTTTTTGTTAAAATGCAAATGTATAAAAACAACCAAATGTAAAAGCAATTATTTAACTTTGCCCTACTTCAAGATAGATGGCTGCCTACCCTAATGTCACCAGGGAAATCAAATCTTTGATGGCTGTTCCCATGTTTACTTATTTTAAAGGTGGATTACAGTCCTTTCTTATGATGATATGTGCGCTGTGAACATTTGGTAGAATGACGAACAAAAAGCTCATTCATTCATTCATTCATGCATTCTTGAAATCAGTTCAAATATTCTATGTAGGCACTATGTAGGCACTATGATGGGTGATAAATAAAATCCAAAAAGAATATTCCCTGCCTCTAAAGAATTCTTATTCAGGTTAGGCAGAGAGACATGGAACAATACACTGCAACACATCAGGGCTATAATGGATCAATACACAAGAGGTTAAAGGGAACACAGAGAGGAAGAAAACTCAACCAAAGCTTCGAGGAGAAAATGGTACCTAAGTTGGGTTTTGTGCTTATGTAGCAGTTTTTCATACAGACACAGATGGGACAGGTGATCGTGCCAGAGGGAACAGCACATGTGATCATAGAAGTATAAATGGAAATGGCATCTTGGTGGTTTGGCACAGTTGGAATACAAATTTCAGTAGTACTTGTGCGGATTTTTGTTTTTGAATTCATGAAGGAATTTGAAAAATAGAATAATGTTGATAATGTTACCTCTAAGTTTGCTTCACCTAAAATTTCATTTAATCTGAGAGCATTTAAGCCTAATCACATTTTGCCACCAAATGCTTACAAGGCTGATTTCCATGAGTGTATTCAGTACTACACTGGGCGTATCCTGGGGTCATTGCATTAGCTGTAAGGGACACTGTCTGGGAAATGGTGGCAAGTCCTCTGGGAAAGAGTAGACATGAGGAGTCACTCACCTCGGAGCAGACTGTGGGGTCCGGTCCCTGACTCCCAAATTCTTTGCTGTGTTCTGAACTCGTGCTCCCTGAAAGAAGTAAGGACAATCACTTTTAGTTCTGCATTGTATTAGTAACCATTTAACATACCATTAACATTTGAGTGTAGAGTATTGATTGCAACAACATATTTATATTTAACATCAAGAGAGACTCGATGAGGAGAAAGAAATCATAATCTGAGCATTTTCAGAATTAATACTTTTAAGCATCAAAATACACTGATGTGTTGTTTCAAAGGATTGATACTTATTTCAAAAGCCATCTAAATCATTTCAAAGTAAGGTAAAATGACAGCTTCCTGTTCACTATCTCATCTACGTCTTTATTCAGTATTTAAGCAATTAACTTTTAAGACACTGAAAACAGGAAAGGAGCATACTAGAAATACCTGCTCTGTGTCCCCACTTTCCTGGAACGGAAATCACAGTTCTATCATATGCATACAGCCTGTTTTGTCCTTAGCTGAATATTTAGCTATTTTAAACTTCATATTATTTATCAAGAAAATCTTTCCTTAAACAGTTTAAAGCAATTTCTGGACAAGGCATATGCATGTGGATCTCTGAAATATAAGAATTCTGCCTCAGAGTTTATAGTACAAAGATAACATGCTTTAGCAATGAAAAAGTCTTTGCAAATCTGTCAAGTTCATGAATATTCATTGTTCAGTTCCTAAGGGGAATGAGTTACTACATAGAAGCAAACACCAGGGTTTGGGGCTGAGTATAAATGGAGGAGAGTGGTTTAAAAACCCAAAACTCTCTCCCTGCTACTAAATTCTGATGGATGGGAAGGGAAGAAAGAAAAGGAGAAAAGAAAGAAAGAAAAAGAAAAGAGTATATTCTCTCAAGATGGACCAAATAAAGGAAAGCAAATAGGGAAAAGGGGATGTGTATGGCAAAAAAACAGATGGGAAGAAATTTAGGAATTGCAATTATGAAGTTAAAAAAAACTCTTTCTTTTGAAGTAATTTTAGACTTAGAGAAAAGTTTACAAGCAGAACAGAGAGGTCACATACTTTACCCACCAGGTAAACTCCCTCTAATTTTAAGCCTTCACTTAATCACAGTATGATGATCAAAACCAGAAAATGCTATTAGCTAAGCTGCATGTCTTATTCACAGTTCCCCATTTCCCTCCACTAATGTCCTCCTTTTCTATCCCAGAATCCAATCCAGGATCCCACACTGCATTTTGTCTTTGTATCTTCATGGTCTCCTCCAATCTGGGACAATTCCTCAGACTTCCTTGGTCTTTCATGACCTTAATACTTGGGATGAGTACTGGTCATTGTTTTGCAGAATGTCTCTCAATTTGGGTTTGTCAGATGTCTCCTTATGATTAGATAGAAGATATGTATTTTGGGCAAGAAAATCACAGAAGTGATGCTGTATCTTCATAGTGCATCATATCACTGAGGCTGATCATCATTGTATCATATAATGTCCAAAAGTCTTGTCACCAGTGACATTAACTCTCATCACTTGGGTAAGGTGGTGTCCACCAGATTTTTCCACTGTAAAGTTACCAGCTTTCTTTTTGTACTTAATAAATCTGTTGCGAGAGAAACTGTGAGACTATGCCCATATCCTGCTTCTCTTCAAACTTGTGCTCACTGATTTTAGCCTCTGTTGGTGCCTCTTGCCCACATCAATACCACTGTAGTGTTTGTGAACTGGAATGCTTCTGTAAAGAAGAGTTATCCCTTCTCCCCAAACTATTTATGTATTCAAGTATTTATTTAAATCAGTATGGATTCATGGCTATTTATTTTATCCTATGAGTTATAATCCAACATTTTTATTAGTAGTAACATTTTGTTGTTCAAATTGTTCCAGTTTTGGCCACCGGGAGCTCCTTCAGTTTGCTTCTCATGGCCTGTTCATATAACCACCAGCATTTTTGAGTACCTGTTTATTTTCTGGCACCTCAAGATGCTCCAGGCTCATCTTTCCTGTCTCAGCTGGGAATTAACCTCTTCTCCAAGAATCCCTGGCTCTTTTTTTTTTTTTTTAATAGATCTTTATTGGAGTATAATTGCTTCACAGTACGGTGTTGGTTTCTGTTGCACACCAAAGTGAATCAGCTGCATGCATGTATATGTCTCCATGTGCCCTCCCTCTTGAGCCTCCCTCCCATCCTCCTTATCCCACCCCTCGAGGTCATCGCAAAGCACCAAGCTGATCTCCCTGTGCTATGCCGCTGCTTCCCACTAGCTATTTTACATTCGTTAGTGTATATACGTCGATGCTACTCTCACTTTGCCCCAGCTTGCCCCTCCCACCTCGTGTCCTCAAGTTCATTCTCTATGTCTACATCTTATTCCTGCCCTGCAACTAGGTTCATCAGTATCATTTTTTTTCTTTAGATTCCATATATATGCGTTAGCATATGGTATTTGTTTTTCTCTTTCTGACTTACTTCACTCTGTATGACAGACTCTAGGGCCATCCACCTCACTACAAATAACTCAATTTCGTTTCTTTTTATGGCTGAGTAATGTTCCTTTGTATATATGTGCCACATCTTCTTTATCCATTCATCTGTCGATGGACACTTAGGTTGCTTCCATGTCCTGGCTATTGTAAATAGTGCTACAATGAACACTGTGGTACATGTCTCTTTTTGAACTATGGTTTTCTCAGGGTATATGCCCAGTAGTGGGATTGCTGAGTCATATGGTAGTTCTATTTTTAGTTTTTTAAGGAACCTCCATACTGTTTTCCATACTGGTTGTATCAATTTACATTCCCACCAACAGTGCAGGAGGGTTCCCTTTTCACCACACCCTTTCCAGCATTTATTGTTTCTAGATTCTTTGATAATGGCCATTCTGACCAGCGTGAGGTGATACCTCATCGTAGTTTTGATTTGCATTTCTCTAATGATTATGATGCTGAGCATCTTTTCATGTGCCTCTTGGCCAACTGTATGTCTACCTTGGTGAAATGTCTACTTAGGTCTTTTGCCCATCTTTTAATTGGATTGTTTGTTTTTTTGATATTGAGCTCCATGAGCTGCCTGTATATTTTGGAGATTAATCCTTTGTCTGTTGTTTCATTTGCATATACTTTCTCCCATTCTGATGGTTGTCTTTTTGTCCTGTTTATGATTTCCTTTGCTGTGTAAAAGCTTTTAAGTTTAAATAAGTCCCATTTGTTTACTTTTGCTTTTATTTCTGTTACTCTAGGAGGTGGGTCAAAAAAGATCTTGCTGTGGTTTATGTAAAAGAGTGTTCTTCCTATGTTTTCCTCTAAGAGTTTTATAGTGTCTGATCTTACATTTAGGTCTTTAATCCATTTGGAGTTTCCTTTTTGTATGGTGTTAGGTAGTGTTCTAATTTCATTCTTTTACATGTAGCTGTCCAGTTTTTCCAGCACCACTTATTGAAGAGGATGTCTTTTCTCCATTGTATGTTCTTGCCTCCTTTGTCGTAAATTAGGTACCCACATATGCATGGGTTTATCTCTGGGCATTCTATCCTGTTCCATAGATCTATATTTCTGTTTTGTATGCCAACCATACTGTCTTGATTACTGTAGCTTTGTGGTATAGTTTGAAGTTGGGGAGCCTGATTTCTCCAACTCCATTTTTCTTTCTCAAGATTGCTTTGGCTATTTGGGGTCTTTTGTGTTTCCATATGAATTGTAAAATTTTTTGTTCTAATTCTGTGAAGAATGCCACTGGTAGTTTGATAGGGATTGCACTGAATCCGTAGATTGCTTTGGGTAGTAGAGTCATTTTCATAATATTGATTCTTCCAATCCAAGAACATGGTATATTTCTCCATCTGTTTATGTCATCTTTGATTTCTTTCATCAGTGTTTTATCGTTTTCCAAGTACAAGTCTTTTGTCTCCTTAGGCAGGTTTATTCCTAGGTATTCTATTCTTTTTGCTGCAATGGTAAATAGGAGTGTTTCCTTAATTTCTCTTTCTGGTTTTTTGTTGTTGGTGTATAGGAATGCCAGAGATTTCTGTGCATTAATTTTGTATCCTGCAACCTTACCAAATTCATTGATTAGTTCTAGTAGTTTTCTGGTGGCATCTTTAGGATTTTCTATGTATAGTATCATGTCATTTGCAAACAGTGACAGTTTTACTTCTTCTTTTCCAATTTGTATTCCTTTTATTTATTTTTCTTCTCTGATTGCCATAGCTAGGACTTCCAAATTTATGTTGAATAAGAGTGGTGAGAGTGGACATCCTTGTCTTGTTCCTGATCTCAGTGGAAATGCTTTCAGTTTTTCACCATTGAGTATGATGCTTGCTGTGGGTTTGTCATATATGGCCTTTATTATGTTGAGGTAGGTTCCCTCTATGCCCATTTTCTGAAGAATTTTTATTATAAATGGGTGTTGAATTTTGTCAAAAGCGTTTTCTGCATCTACTGAGATGATCATATTGTTTTTATTCCTTAATTTGTTAATATGGTGTATCACATTGATTGATTTGCATATATTGAAGAATCCTTGCATCCCTGGGATAAATCCCACTTGGTCATGGTGTATGATCCTTTTAATGTGCTATTGGATTCTGTTTGCTAGTATTTTGTTCAGGATTTTTGCAACTATGTTCATCAGTGATATTGGTCTATCGTTTTCTCTTTTTTGTGATATCTTTTTCTGGTTTTGGTATCAAGGTGATGCCGGCTTTGTAGAATGAATTTGGGAATGTTTCTCCCTCTGTAATTTTTGGAAGAGTTTGAGAAGGATCAGTGTTAGCTCTTCTCTAAATATTTGATAGAATTCGCCTGTGAAGCCATCTGGTCCTGGACTTTTGTTTGTTGGAAGATTTTAAATTACAGTTTCAATTTCAGTGCTTGTGATAGGTCTGTTTATATTTTCTAATTCTTCCTGGTTCAGTCTTGGAAAATTGTACCTTTCCAAGAATTTGTCCATTTCTTTGTGCTTGTCCATTTTACTGGCATAGAGTTGTTTGTAGTAGTCTCTTATAATCTTCTGTATTTCTGTGGTGTCAGTTGTGATTTCTCCTTTCTCATTTCTAATTTTATTGATTTGTGTCCTCTCCCTTTTTTTCTTGATGAGTCTGATTAAGGGTTTATCAATTTTGTTTATCTTCTCAGAGAACCTGCTTTTAGTTTTATTGATCTTTGCTATTGTTTTCTTCGTTTCTATTTGACTTATTTCTGCTCTGATCTTCATGATTTCTTTCCTTCTACAGACTTTGGGTTTTCTTTGTTCTTCTTTCTCTAGTTGTTTTAAGTGTAGGGTTAGATTGTTTGAGATTTTTCTTGTTTCTTGAGGTGGGATTGAATTGCTATAAACTTCCCTCTTAGAACTGCTTTTGCTGCATCCCATAGGTTTTGGGTCATTGTGTTTTCGTTGTCATTTGTTTCTATGTATTTTTTAATTTCTTCTTTGATTTCTTCAGTGATCTCTTGATTATTTAGTAGCACACTGTTCAGCCTCCATGTATTTGTGTTTTTTACAGTTTTTTTTTCCTGTAATTGATTTCCAATCTCATAGTGTTGTGGTCAGAAAAGATGCTTGATATGATTTCAATTTTCTTAAATTTTCCGAGGCTTGATTTGTGACCCAAGATGTGATCTATCCTGGAGAATGTTCCATGTGCAGTTGAAAAGAAAGTGTATTCTGCCACTTTTGGGTGGAATGTTCTGTAAATATCAATTACATCTATCTGGTCTATTGTGTCCTTTAAAGCTTGTGTTTCCTTATTTATTTTCATTTTGTATGATCTGTCTGTTGGTGTAAGTGGGGTGTTAAAGTCCCCTACTATTATTGTGTTACTGTCAATTTCTCCTTTCATGGTTGTCAGCATTTGCCTTATGTACTGAGGTGCTCCTATGTTGGGTGCATAAACATTTATAATTGTTATATCTTCTTCTTGGATTGATCCTTCGATCATTATGTAGTGTCTCTCCTTATCTCTTGTATCAGTCTTTATTTTAAAGTCTATTTTATCTGATATGAGTATTGGTACTCCAGCTTTCTTTTGATTTCCATTTGCATGGAATATCTTTTTCCATCCCTTCACTTTCAGTCTGGATGTGTCCCTAGGTCTGAAGTGGGTCTCTTGTAGACAGCATATACATGGGTCTTCTTTTTGTATCCATTCAGCCAGTCTGTGTCTTTTTGTTGGGGCACTTAATCCATTTACATTCAAGGTTATTATCGATATGTATGTTCCTATTACAATCTTCTTAATTGTTTTGGGTTTGTTTTTGTGGGTCTTTTTCTTCTGTTGTGTTTCCCCCCCAGAGAACTTTCTTTAGCATTTGTTGTAAAGCTGGTTTGGTGGTGCTGAATTCTCTTAGCTTTTGCTTGCCTGAAAAGCTTTTGATTTCTCCGTCAAATCTGAATGAGATCCTTGCTGGGTAGAGTAATCTTGGTTGTAGGTTTTTCTCTTTCATCACTTTAAGTATATCCTGCCACTCCCTTCTGGCCTGCAGAGTTTCTGCTGAAAACTCAGCAGATAACCTTAGGGATTCCTTTGTACGTTATTTTTTGTTTTTCCCTTGCTGCTTTTAATATTTTTTCTTTGAATTTAATTTTTGTTAGTTTGATTAATATGTTTCTTGGTGTGTTTTTCCTAGGGTTTATCTTGTATGGGACTCTCTGTGCTTCCTGGACTTGGGTGACTATTTCCTTTCCCATGGTAGGGAAGTTTTCAACTATAATCTCTTCAAATATTTTCTCAGACACTTTCTTTTTCTCCTCTTCTTCTGGGACCCCTATAATTCGAATGTTGGTGCATTTAGTGTAGTCCCAGAGGTCTCTGAGTGAGATTGTCTTCAATTCTTTTCATTTTTTTTTTCTTTATTCTGCTCCTTGGCAGTTATTTCCACCATTTTGTCTTCCAGCTCACTTATTCGTTCTTCTGCCTCAGTTATTCTGTTATTTATTCCTTCTAGTGTATTTTTCATTTCAGTTGTTGTGTTGTTCATCTCTGTTTGTTTGTTCTTTAGTTCTTCTAGATCTTTGTTAAACATTTCCTGTATTTTCTCAATCTGTGCCTCTATTCTATTTCTGAGATTCTAGATCATCTTTACTATCATTACTCTGAATTCTTTTTCAGGTAGATTGCCTATTTCCTCTTCATTTATTTGGTCTTGTAGGTTTTTACCTTGATCCTTCATCTGTGACATATTTTTTTGCCATCTCATTTTTTTTTTTTTATGAGTGGAATTGTGTTCCTGTCTTACTGGTTGTTTTGCCTGACGCTTCCAACACTGGAGTTTGTAGGCTATTGGATAGAGCTGGGTCTTGGTGATGTGATGAGGACCTCCGTGAAACCTCACTCCGATGAATATTCCCTGGGGTCTGAGGTTCTCTGCTAACCCAGTGGTTTGGACTCAGAGCTCCCACTGCAAGAGCTTCAGCCCGACCCCCGGCTCATGAACTAAGATCCCGCAAGCCACATGGGATGGCAAAAGATAATAATAATAACAATAACAAAGTAAAAAATAAAATTAGACTAGGAAACTAACAGATATGTTAGAAAGAATCTAAAAATAAAATTATAGATGAATCAACAACTGGAATGTACAACAGTACCACAATAATAACAAAAGAGGGGGAGGGAAAAGAAAAGAAAAGGGGAGGGAAGGCCTTGGCTGTGGAGGGCGGGGCCTAAGCAAGGGTGAGGTTTGGGTGGTGGGCGGGGCCTATACTTAAGACCTTCCAGGCTGGAAAAGGCCCTGGAGGCTGTGGGGGGTGGGGCTTAGGCTCAAGATACAGAAGGGGCCAGGCGTGCCCCCCACCCCTGGTCTCAGAGGGCTGGGGACCTCACCTGGGAGCCTAGCAGGCTCCCTGGGCCCGAGTGGGCGGGGTAAACACCCTCCATTCTTCTCCTGTTCCTCCTGGAGGGCATCTCCTGCATGCCTCTCCTGATCTCCCCGGCCTCAGAGGCACCGATCCTGTCTGGCCTCCACTTCTCCTCCCCCCTTATTCCCCCCATGTCCTACCGGTTCACTTGGGGGTTCCTCCTGTCTCCTTGGGCCTCAGGGTCTCCCACCAATGGCCGGCAGGCGCCCTAGTTGTGGGGAGACACTAACTTGGTGTCTTCCCACACCGCCCGAATCCCTGGCTCTTTTTAATGGAGAATGATATTTAGAACTCAAGATCTGGACACTGGGTATGCCCATTACTACTACTGGTGTGTAACTGCTTCTAGGTCTTCTCAGTGGTCTGCGCTAGTTGATTAGTGTAAACGTACTCAAACATCTATATTTATTTCTACATCTATCCATATCTCTGTGTGTGTGTATGTGTGTATGTGTCCATGCATTCAAGCTGACACTTCTGGTTCCAATCCAGTACCCCAGGGTTCATTCTAAATTCCAGGCTTCTCCCTTTCCTTATTTGTAACTTCTTTCTCAGACAGTAAAAAACCTGACTCTCAATATTTACAATATACTTACTTATTTGTTCAGTCCTACCAAAGACATTAACTAGTTTTAAAATCTCTAAGTCATATTCCTGTGAGAAATAGATTTACTAACTGGAGTATGGTATTTTTGTATAATTATTTTTGTCTTTAGTCTCATGATATTCCATTAAATAATTTCTAGAAAGATTTTTGCTTAAAAGGTTTCAAATAAAATTGAAGCTCATCATGCTGAACACATCTGCTGATATACTCCATTTGGAATTCAGCCATATAATTCTTCTTATAATCAATGTGCCAGCGACTTGCATTTTTATACCTTGCTCATGTTTTCCCTCTACTAAACACCCTCTCTGTCCTTTTCCCTACATGTCTGCATCACATTTACCCTCCAAGGCCCAAATCAATTATTGGTTGGTCATTCACTATATTAGGTACTGTTTTAAGTGCATTCAGTATTCAAGCCTCACAACAACAGTATGAAGCAAGCATTATACCATTATTATCCTTGTCTTAATAATGAGGAAACGAAGCAACAGAGAAGCTAAGAGTCTTGCCTCAAATCACACAGACAGTAAACACTGGAGCTGGGATTCAAGCTGAGGGTGCGTGGCCCTAGAATCTGTGCTCTTGGCTACTATCACATATTTACTTTCTGCATGAAGCCTTTTTCTAGTTCTCCTAGGTAGAACTAATTCATTGACTAAACATCACTTAGCATTTACTCTATACTGGGTATTAATGTAGAAACCAGTGATACCATCATGACATACACTCGGTGTCCCAGCCATTCAGGGGCTCACGGTCCACTCGTTTACTTGTTCCCTGTTTTACATCCTCATGCACTGAGGTTGTGCACCCCGGAGAGCACTTGCCTGTGGGTGCACCATGATGATTTGCCCACACATGTCCACCATGAGGCTAGGCAAGAAGCTCATCGTCCCTGATCTTTGTTCTTAGTGCTCAGTATAAAGCCCTGATACTGGAGGTCAGGAGACAGAATTCTTCAGAATCCAAATTTTTATTAAAAAGGTCAGAAAAGAATTTGGGGTAGACTTCTACCAAAAAATACTTGGAGCATATCATTTAGAGGATAGGAGACTTTAAGCTTATAATGTAACTTAAAGCTTCTACCTCAAACCATTTCTTTTTTTTGGCCACACTGCGTGGCATGCAGGATCTTAGCTCCCCATCCAGGGATCGAACCCGTGCCTCCTGCATTGGGAGCACGGAGTTTTAACCACTGGACTGCCAGGGAAGTCCTCAAACCATTTATTAATCATATCAGTTGGTTATGTAAAAATGGTTCCTAGGATTATTATAATCATTACCCACAAATTGCACAGGGCATAGTACCTTTCCCTTCTTTTATCTTTTCTTCTAACTCAACCAGATAGTTAAAACAACTCTATTAAAACTACATACATGAAATCTGTTCTTGAAAACTATAGAGTTGGCCACCCTATTTGTGGGTTTTGCATCTGCAGATTCAATCAACTGTGTCATTGATCCACAGTTGGTTGAATCCGTGGATATGAATCCACGGATTCAAAACCTGTGGATAAGGGGGGCCAACTGTATTCATTGTGCTCCTCCACCACTTTATGTAAAGGACTTAAGCATCCAAGGACTTGTTATCTGTGGGGGCTCCTGGAACCAAACCGTGGCAGATATGGAGGGAGGTCTACACTGCAATTAGAAATAAGAACAGTAAATCATGCTGAAAAGCTCCTTGTTCTTCAAAAAGAAACTAAAGATCTTAGAAAATATTATTCATTAACCAGGTAAACATTCTAACCATTCTGTCTCTGGAAAGCTGAATCTAAACGATTAAAAGACAGAAGGGTCAGAAAAGTTAGATTTTTGATTCACACTTGTGTTCGAACTACTCAGATCCCACATGGGTAAGAGTTGGCTTGTAGATTGGATCCCAGACATTAATCCCACGGTCTGTAACTGCTGAATACTGGAAAGAGGATCGGCCACAGAAGGAATATTGCAAAAATCTCCTCTGGGCACCAGTCCACCCCAATTTCTATGAAGAGAGGACCTGAGGCTCCATGATCTTTCACAAAGAAGGCAGAAATCAGGTCTTTGTCTGAGAACCACTTGAGGGTGTCATAACTTGGAGCAGAGAAACAAGCAACATAGGAAGGAAGCTACCCATCCTAAATGGATTTATTAACAAAAAAGAGGAGGAGGGAGTGATAAACACTGAAAAATACTGCAGTTTAGAAATCAACTTACAAACTTTGTAAGTTTTCAGTCTTTTAAAATTATACTTTATAAATATATAAGATATATTAATAACTAATAATTAACTAATCATTTATTATTAGTTAATTAATATACAAATAAATTTTAAAGAGGCTTGAACCAGTTAAATAAGTCATTAAGGCCTAGGTAATATTGTTTTTACTTTTCCCATCTTTATTTTATCTATCTCAGTTTTCAGTTGTAAGAAGTTAAAGGTTTTGATTATTCAAATCCATGTAGTAAGAATGTATATGTAGCCAACTCATAATGACCTCTTTACTGGATTATTCTTAAAAAGATCAATTATCGGGGCTTCCCTGGTGGCACAGTGGTTAAGAATCCGCCTCCCAATGCAGGGGGCATGGGTTTGAGTCCCGGTCCAGGAAGATCTCACATGCTGCAAAGCAACTAAGCCCATGCGCTGCAACTACTGAGCCCGTGTGCCACAACTACTGAAGCCCATGCGCCTAGAGCCCGTGCTCTGCAACAAGAGAGGCTGCCACAATGAGAAGCCCACGTACTGCAACGAAGAGTAGCCCCTGCTCAACGCAACTAAAGAAAGCCGCGCACAGCAACGAAGACCCAACACAACCAAAAATAAATAAATAAATAAATAAATAACTTTATTAAAAAAGAAAAAAAAAAGATCAATTATCAGTCTCTTAGTCTTGCTGTAAACCTCATTTTGAGAGGGTTCCTCCAAGTCTTACTGCAAACTCACTCTAACAGCAACAGAGTGAAACAGAAAGCTTAATCTCTTGCTGTACGTTTTAGCACCCAAATCCCAACCCTGATATGGATAATCACAAGTTTACTTTGATCTACTTTTTAAAACCAAATTTGAATATCTACCAAAAAAATCCTGCTGGCATTTGCATCTGTATTTGCCCTTCTCCAGCTGAACCACACTGCGTCATGTGCTTCTCATGGATCTGACCTTTACTTAGCAAATCCCTCTTGGACCTTGTGAGATCTTGGTTTTCAATATTCAGCTCTGCAGTTCTCAACCCGAAGCACCAACATACATGTGCTTGCTCTACCTCATCTCTGCAGACCCCAGGCTGGGCGCTGGCCTCACTCAGGACTGCTTCCATGGATTTTTCTTTTGACTTGGTTGACATTCTGTAGTGTAATCGTGGGAGCAAATCCATAGGGATTTATATGTTTGCCTGAGAGTCATACATAAAGTCTTTAGTAAATAAAGCAGACATAATTACAAAAGCGTATCTTAAAAATTAAGTCACTCACTATCACTGGATAATTCAAACCCAATCAGCAAGTAAAGAGATTTGTTAAATCAATTTTCTGAGGTAGCCCTAATAAAAGGTGGCAGAATAAAATATTAAATTGATGTTTTTTAACTCTTTTGTCTCTCTATTGACTTGTGGTTTTTCTACTAGATTAAGCACATTTTCCTAATAATCGGTACATTGGAGGTTAGTGCATTTTTGTTAACTATTTAAAGAATCTTAAGGGCTCAAAACCAAACTACCACACTTAAAATACTACTGAGCTATTGTACAGAAAGTTCAGGGAATTCCCTGGCGGTCCAGTGGTCAGGACTCCGAGCTTTCACTGCTGAGGGCGTGGGTTCAATCCCCAGTCAGGAAACTAAGATCCCGCAAACCGTGGGGCACAGCCAAAAAAAAGAAAGTTCATTCACTTTGTAAGAGTGTATTCTCACCTATAAGTACTTCAGTGACCTAAAGACAGTCCAAAGGCAGCTCTTCACCTTCTGCAGGAAAATCTGAGGTACGTGCTTTATCTTCAGAATAAGGCACAAACTTCTTATCACCGTGTGGAAGTCCCTTTGAGATCTCCAGAAGCAAGCAGGGCCCTCAACTCTGTCCTCTACCTCCTTGCCCCTCCCCTTTCCCCAGTCTATTCCCCAGCCTTCCTAAATCACCTGCCTTTCCCAGAAAATGTCACATGTCCTTCTTTTTTTAATTAATTAATTAATATATTTATTTATTTTTGGCTGCGTTGGGTCTTCGTTGCTGCACGCGGGTTTTCTCTAGTTGAGGCGAGCGGGGGCTACTCTTCGTTGCGGTGCGCGGGTTTCTCATTGCAGTGGCTTCTCTTGTTGCAGAGCATGGGCTCTAGAGCACAGGCTCAGTAGTTGTGTCTCACAGGCTCTAGAGCGCAGGCTCAGTAGTTGTGGCGCACGGGCTTAGTTGCTCTGCAGCATGTGGCATCTTCCTGGACCAGGGCTGGAACCCGTGTCCCCTGCATTGGCAGGAGGATTCTTAACCACTGCGCCACCAGGGAAGCCCACATGTCCTTCTGTCTTGTAGTTTACATTGCCCCAAATCCACTCCTGTCCATTTGCCTGGCCACCTCCCCTTCTTCCGTCAGGTTACCTCTTAGACTTCCCTTTTCTCAGGTTGTCTAAGCTTCTTGGAGAACCCTCAGAGAGATGCCTGCGCAGTCTTCTTCCCCGGGAATCAGTGTTTCTTGTTCACCACTCACTTTCTGAGCCTGGAAAAGTGCCTGCCACATCCAGGTACCTGTCAGACACCTGATAAATGAACCAAGGAACCTTCAAATCCAGGGCGTGAGAAACAACTTCCTAAAATGTGTTGTGAGACTCACCTGCTTCCGCATCACATCTGTAGCCTGCATGATGTAGCAAGGAGGCAGTCCGTGGCTTCTGGCCAGAATGATGGCCTGCTCCAGGGTCACGCTCAGGGTGCACCTGCGGGCAAAGGCAAGGGCAAGTCAGACTCCACCGGTCCCCATTAAGCTCTTCGAGACAGCTGGGGCTGCTAATGAAGGGTGGAACAGTATGCCTCCTGGGAGAAGTACTCATTTTTCCCTGGGTATCTCCCATGTACTCATGAGGTACCCACGTTAATAAACTTCTGTCGTTTTTCTCTTGGTAGTCTGTCTTTTGTTACAGGGGTCTCAACTAAGAAGTCAGAAGAGTAGAGGAAAAATTATTTTTCCTCTCCCACATGAATTTCAAAATCAAATAGCACCAGCCAAGTTCAAAACAACTAGACAATAGACCACTGATTTTTCTACACAGAACACCTGTTTAAAAATAGATTATAGAAATACACTGCTGGGGTCCTAAATTAAGTATTTCAATTGAAAACAAACCCATAATGAACTCTGTTGAGAGGGTTTATACACAGAAAATTAAGTAAGCAGAATTATAATAAATTTTATTATCAGATATGAATCTTTACTGGTATTTCATGTAATTTAAAAGAAATGACTTACTAATATCTTTCATTCATGTTTACATATTCATAGTTAATAGAATTATACTGATTTATACCCAGGATCTTAGAAAAAAGTGAAATTAATATTCACTAAGGTCAGAATTTTTTTTAAAAAGTGTGTTTTTCTTGGACCCAATCCAAAAGACTAACATTTTGAAAAGGAACTTTTAATGAGTTATTCAGCAATGTGGTGTCCAGAGCAGCCCCGAGAAAATTCAGAATTCAGCACCCAAATTCACTGATTGGTGAGCCTTGGTCCTCTTCCTTCCCTTTAGGGCATTTCTTTTACTTTCCTCCACATTTTTCTCTATAGCAACTCTTAGGGAGCTAAGAACCCTCTACATTTGACAATATTTTCAGGTGCTGGTCTCTGAATTGTTTTTTTAGGGGTACTTTCTGCATACATTCCATAAAAATATTCGTTACTTTTAGATGTTTTTCCTAACATCTATATTAGTGGATTTTGTGTCACTTCATTTTTCAATTTATTAGTATTTTGATTGTTTTTTCTCCACTTTTGCAATTACCTCTCTGTGGTTTGGTATTTTACAAATGTATTTTTCTAGATCTGTTTAGTTTTTCCCTACAAATGAAAGTTCTACAGTGCAATTATATATGAGGAATATCGAACTCATTTATCCCTGGTTGTGAGGCTGTACCGCAGAAGCCCAGTACACCTGGTAGATTCAGATACAGATGACTTACAAAAAAGAGGAGAAACGGATTTAAAACATTACTGCTGTAATTTTAGAAAGAACCTGACAAAATGCAACTTTATTATTACAATAATTGCATTCTAAGGAGAAACACGATCAGTTCCATTGGCTGTTAAATGACGTGAAAAGTGGCTTCCTCGTTAACATTAACAGAGAACTCTTTAGAAAGCATTAAGAACACATATTCACATGGGCTAAAGTTTTATAATTAACTTCTAGTAGTATACGATATTTATAAATATTTAATGTACGAGTCTGACAATAATATAAAATTGTATATTACATGTACCTGCATGTATATGCCGATGCAAGCCAAGAACTATAATTGACAGTTCATGTTCAAAAAAAATCAAATTTTTACAAAGCATTTAATTGTCAGCTAACTCAACACACCATAACCTTTTTCTCCTCCTTAAGGTCTCCTCTACTCCAATTTTAAGTCCTTACTGATCCTAACATTTTAATCAGTAATGCTCATTACACCAGCTGAATGAAGCTAAGAAAAAAATCTTTATCTTTTTCTAATCATACTGAAATATGTCTCTGCTTCCTGATAAAGCCTGACTTGCCCTCATCAACTTACAACAAACACTTACTCATTGTGAAGGACCTTTAACAGGAAGCCTGTAATTTTTATCCATTTTCTTAACCTTTTTAAACTGATTTATTTCTCTCTACTTCAAGCTGTAGTAAACAGCAGTACAGCAGCAAATTATCTGCCAGAGACTTTAAAAGATTTTACTGTAATCTCCTGATCAATCAACGTGGCCCGTAACATGCTCTCGGACAGGGTACCTCAAAGTGTCACACCTTTAGAACCAATCACATGTACATCATCTAATAGAAAAATCTAGCTTAAAATGGATACATAAGTTTTATTTCACCAGCGTATCAAGAGAAGATGGCTTCGTCTATACTTGCCTTTTTGTACTAACCACTGTGTATATTCCAATTAGGTCCCACCATTAATTTGAAATTTTTAAAAAGTGAAAAAATTTAAAAGAGACAGCCAGGTCAACGAGGGAAATATTGCCTATTCGATTCACAGTTGATTTATCCAATGGAGGCCTAGTTTTTTCATCGCAGCATCACAGAGTTCCATTCTCCTAAATTAAGCATGTGGAAGAGTGCCAGCGCTAAGCCCACAACTCTGCTTCCAATATACTATTATTCGCCTCACAGCTTTTTATCTTCTCTCAACTATCTCAATCTGAATGTCAAATGGAAAAATTCAGCATTTGCAAGAAGCATTTTGATTCTGGCATTCTCTGAAAGACTCCAGATCCAGAGAGTGGCACCTGGTTTTTTCATGGTGCATAAATATATACTCAGAGTCAGGCTTTACAAGAGATCATTTGATTTTATAGGTACTTCTCTGATTACCAGTGAGACTGTTCTGCTAATTCTGGGCAAGAGAATGAAGGAAACAGACCAAAGGCCAGGAATCCTAAGCAAATCCCATTCCATACGAGATTTCTATCTGACCTGCGAATTTCCTTTCTAGAACTATCTCTGTTCTCACATTAGGCAGTTAAATTAAAATTTAAATAAATCTACATTTTTACTCCATCCTGGAAAATATGGGCTCTCAATTGTTCAGCTCCTTCTAGCTACAATATCATTTTAAAAATTTAGACAATTCTTTCTCTCAGAGTCACAAAAATTAAAAAAAAAAAAAAAAAGGTCACAGTGTAGAATTTGTCCTTCATAAAAAGGCAAATATAACGTATACACCGAGGAAAGTTGTTCCATGATTTTAGTAATAAGACACCCTAAGTAACAGCTCTGCTTAGGGTATACTCCTGAGAACGTGTACTTGACAGGGCTGCAAAATTATGCAGAAATTGTGCATTTCCTCATAGAAAGAAAAAAGGAAAGGGTCAATACACCTGTGCTTATAATGAATAAATCTTCTTGACATATTTCATATTAAAAATAGATCCTACATCACTCAGGGATTTAGCATAGTTTTAATATGATAAATGTAACCTGTGGCCAATGGGTCCAATTTAATTTGAAAAGCACTTTGATTTAGCAATGCTATGGAAGAGTCACAAAGAGGTAACTTTCTATTCATCCACTCATTCAACAAATATTTTTGAGTGTCTACTTTGTAACTACAAGTACCATTAAGTGCTGGCAGAAGTAGATTTACTTTCAAGCTAAAATAGTTGAGTTTCAGAGTCCCTTTTTCATAGGATCCCTAGCAACCTGTTCACATAGTCATATGCTTTTACAAATTTGCAAAAGCCACTTGTTTTGATGGCAAATGGTTATGACTTCTGTCTTTTTATGTCCCAACTTTCCTCTGTCATGTTCTGCAATGTTCAAATGGCCATAGTTCTTTCTGGAACTGAGCTAAAGGAAGTAGAATTAGGGATGCATTTAGGCTAGGTTTACTGGGACCTATGGATATGATTCACAGTCACTTATAGTTAGGTTATTACAATATCCTAGTGTAAGAATGGACTCCAGAGTATTCCTACTGCGCATTGTACAGACTCACCCAAGGTTGAAAAGGATGTGCAGGGCCCAAGGCTGTAATGCAATGTGTTCATATCCTGATGCACCCAGGACTGTGTGTGGTGCAGGAGAAACAAGGTTGGAATGTATAGAGCCAGAAGCTACTCTGTGGAATATTCTTCCATACATTATGGTTCTCATGCTAAAGAACCTTATGGAGGTTTTCATATTTGACAACAATTTTTAAATTTAGAATAACGTTGATGTTGAAATGTGTTGTCAATTCTTCCATAAGATTATGATGTTATTAGATTATGATAATTACATGAAGTTCATGACAAACTTTTCACCAACATCTCCTTTATAAATTGGGGTTTGGTTGAAATAGAGTTCACATGACTATCATTTGGCACTTGTTAATATGATTCTCTGTGATTTTTATTTCATATGTTTGTCCCAACGGATCCTAGAACATCCATTATCAACTTTATTTTGTGTCGAACTGTAGAGTTTAGGGTCAGGAAAAGCATGTGAAATGGTCTCCTGTTTGCCAGTCCTATTTCTCGATGCCAGGGGGCTGCAACGGGCAATAGGCAACGCCCCCTCCCTCCCTCAACTCAGTCTCACTGGCGAGACAAAGCTTAGTTTTCCTAAATTGGCTTAAATGCAACATATTGTATTTTAACCATTTATTAACTCATATCTATTATACTACATTCAGTTTACTTTTAAGACATCAATTCTTATTTGAAGCAGGTTATGTGTTAATCTTTTTATAAAAACATGTTAATCTTTTCCTTTAAGATGACTCATCACATTTCTATAATAAATTAGATAAAAGATTCTCCAAACCCGAGGACCTTCTACATATTTGGTCATTTACCATGATCGCAGGCAAAAACACCAGTTTTACTTTCATTACAATTTAAAACCTCCAGAGCTCTAAAGCCTCATTTAATGTTGATTCGAACTGTACTGAACAAGGAAGCCAATCTCCCAAGGGTTGAAGTGCATCAGATTGAACACTTGGGGAGATGCATCATCCCTTCTGGGCCACCAGGGTGATGCAGTAACTCACAGTGAAACTGACATGGCAAACCAGAACAACGGTATGTTTATGGCTTTGAGCTGTGGATTTCTTTGCTGACTTTCAGCAAGTTCACTGTCAGGAACTCTGATGTTTTGCCTGGCAGCTAACCATATTGTTCTCTCTTGGGTGGTCCCAAACTCTGTTATTACTAGTGGAGAAGGGGCATTCAGATTCTAATTATAAACTGACACCTTAAATGAAACACATGAAAAACTAGTGTAATGACGATCTCTGAATTTGTAGCCACAATGATTTGCCTTAAATTCACATTAGGTAGATGTTGAAGTGAAAAACAAAAAATCTTAAAAGGTAATTAAAGAGAGAAAAATGCAATCTTTCGCAAGGGATACTTTGCTTTTATTTCTCCATATTTTAAAAATTGAGAATGAGACTGAATATCACTTTGAAAATTTCTATTGTATCCCTCAATAATGTTACATACTCAATTACGACTAAAAACTGTGCCCCAAAACAAACCCCACTGGAGTCACTGAATTTAGGGATACATGTTTCAACTTAAAAAGTTACTTGAGCAGTGATTTTTTCACTCTTTTGTGCCATAATAATAGAATTGAGGCACTTGGATAAGTTATGTTCATTTTTTTGTGTGTGCTAGCGCAGTATAATTAGCAGGATAATTTCCTGTTAGAAAAATATGATAAATGGAAGACACACACCCACAGTTGAAAGGCATGTGTTGGAGTTTCTGAGTTTAAAGGACCATATGCCAAACAATGGTTTTGATCTGCTCTGGAAAAGGCAACATTAGACATGTCCCCTAACAATCTATATAAACTGGCTAAATATTTCAATATTTACTTCAATATTTCATTTGGAATTATTTGCATTCATATAAAGATTTTGTGCTAGATGAATATAAAGTGAAATAAATATTTAACCATTCTGAAATCAGTGAGTTTTGCCCCAATGTAGAATTCTACCCAATGATCAGGGTCTTGATTTTGTTTTTTAGCTCCGGATTTCCATGTGTATTGCCTCATTTTCACCATCCTTTCTAACTGTGATACTGCCTTTTGTCACAAAAATAAGAGGGAAAAAATTCCCTTAGGGAAAATGCATGGCTCAGAATCTATGTATAAAGACAGCCTGAAGCCCCTATGCTTTGATGGCATTCTTCCCATGAATTATTTGTCTTTATATAGTTATAGCTGTTTATATTTAGAATCTTACAGATTTAGATCTTAAAACGTAAAATCATTTTCCCGTATCCTATGAAAGTCTTTTTTGCTCCTTTAATTAAAAGCCAGGGCCATTATCCTTGTTCAAGTGACTGTCACTAATAAGTTATTAGGAATCTAATCAGCCGTGGTTCTCCAGGATACTTTATTAAGCTGAAGTTACCTGGGCAGCATTCAAATTTTGGAGAGGATAATAATGACTATTTCAATCCCAAGAGAACGAAGTAGGTGAAATAAGTTGGAACATCAGCAGATACTACTGCTATTTGCCCACAATTCTTTCATACCCAGCAGCTTTTTATGACAGATGGAAGATCCTGTGATCACCTGGTCTTATGCACTCTGCAGCATCATCTGAACTTCTGTCCTACAGAGCCTAAGGCAAACTAGTTTCAACAGTCTTTGAACTAAAGACACATTTTCTCCTTGTTGGAAAAAATGTAAATGATTCTGCTCAGTTTCCAAATATTTTTACTTCTTCCTTGTGCTTTTCTCATAATCCCATTAATCAGACAGTAAAAACAAAAAACAAGCAGTTGTAGGAAATATCTGAGTTAGAGATTCCCCACTAACATTTTTAAAATTTAATCTAAATGTTAAACTTCTTGAAATGTGCTATCAAGTTACTATAACTTAAAGTGTCTGATGAGTTAGTTCTTAGAAACATTGTTTAAAAGACACTGTGTAGTAATGGGTATAGTAAGTATGGTGCAATCCCAGATCCTCATATTTACTGATTTTTAAATATAAGTGCCAGCATTCAAAGAAATAAGAAAGTTGTTAAAAGAAATAAGATGCAGAAATTATCTAATTCCTTAAAGGTGTATTGTGCGATATTTTTAGTGTCTTCAACCTTCCCATTTTTGCAAAGACTTCCCAAAGGAAGAAGATGTGGTCGAGATTAAAATTATTGCTTTCCTAAAGTCTTTGTCTAGTCTTTTATGATGACCCCCTGTTTCACTTCCAGACTGAGATATAAGCTTCCAAGCCGTTCAAACCAAACTCATCAATTACAAGAGATTAATGTATGTGTGGCAGGTCTACATGCTAATATACCTACTCTAGTACCTTTCACACTTATTAATTTCATATTTCTTCCTATCCCTCAAACCTCTCCTCTCTGGCTGCACTGCTCATATCTCTTGCCTAGATTGGTGCAACCTCGTTCAGACTCTTCTTGTCTTGCCTCTTCCCACTATTCATCAAAGGCGATCTTTTAAAAATGCAGACGAAAATGCAAGCATTTCAATGGCTTTCCATTTCGTAACTTGAAATACAAAGTCTTCACAATATGGTCTCTGATTTTCCTTACTTCTACTCCATGCTTCAACTACACTGTTCACAGTTCTCTGAAGTCACCTCCTCTCACAGTTCTCATATGCTGCTCTCTTCCTGATATGATCTCAGATGCCCTGGTTTGGGTCACATATCATGCCTCTGGTCATGCTATATTATACCTGTCTGAAAGGTGTAGGGATGAAGAATATGGGCATTAGAGGCAAACTTCCTAAGCTGGATCTTAAATTTGCTAATAAACTCTGTGACTCTGGGCAAGTAACTTAAGCTACGAAACTCTTGTTTCCTCATCTGTAAATTGAGTTTAATGATAGTACGCACCTCAGAGTGTTGTTTTCAGGATTACAGGAAATAATTCATATCTTGTACTTAGCACAGGACATAGCATGTAGTACATTCTCAACAAATGTTAGCAATTTTCATTAATATTACTACACCACCACCAATAGGCCAGACTAGTGTCTGTATTGATTGTAACCTTCCTAGACCCTAGCATACTTCCCAGGATTAAGTAAGCATTCAATATACAGTTATCGAAAAGAAATGACATGAATTCCTAATTCATGCCAACAGTATTATACGTAACTCCTAAAAGATACTTTCTTTATACTCTACATTTGCCATCTATTTGCTCAAGAAGTGTTCACTTATTAAATAAATTTGGTAAAGTAATAAATGAACTGTAGAGACAATAAATTTTAGTAAAAAAACAATCACAGATTCCCCTACAACTTCTAAATGGTATATAGCTTTTCTTGCATGAACAATGACTTGCATTTCCCTTTCTCAGGATTTAATCACTGCTCATACCATGGCTTCTGATGAACAACTCTGGATGAGTTTTGTTAATGCTTGGAAATTATGTATTATAACATATTGACTCATTATTCTTACATTAATTCTATTAACACTTATTCGCTCATCAAAATGGTCTATGTATCATTTACCTATTTTCCAGGTTCAGAAGAATACATTTGGAACCCTTGCAGAATCAGTTCTTTAACACTGTCAAAATGACATGTTATATATGCTTCCCCTCTCCTGTAGTTTCAAAAACATGTGTTCATTTCTTTGAGTCACTTCATTAAGAAACCCAATCCTTTGGCTCTCTTTCTCCTATTGTCCACATTAAAGAAAACTGGTGCCACACAGTATGGCTGGCTGGCTTCCCAATGTGGTCCCCTTGTCAAGACCTCAGAATTGCTGGGAGAGCAAGGACCTCTTACTACCCTAGTCTGGGGTAGCACAGTGCTTGCCCCATAGCAGTGCTCTATAAATAACTCCTCTGTCCTTCAATGAATGAATGCACAAATGCCAGCTCCTGATTCTTTCCAAGTCCTAAATATTTGTTGTTATTCTAACACATACTCTTGGTTTTTGACATGAGGGAAGAAGACTTTCTATCCTTGAATTCAAGGGGATCCCGTTCTGCTGTTCTTGAACAACTTTCTACAAGCTATCAATGGAGGATTCTAAAAATAAGCTCTAACAGGGTCCCGTGCTTTGTGTATTCTACTTCTTATAGGTCAGAGGAGTGAATTCATATTTTTCATACTCTTCTTACATCCTATTGTGACTCGTCACTGTGATTTCTCCAGCTTTACTGAGGTATAATTGACATATAACGTTGTGTTGGTTAAAGTTGTGTATGTTGACTTGATACACTTACATGGTGCAAGACGATTACCACTATAGTTAGCTAACACCTCCATCACATAATTACCACTTCTTTTTTGTGGTTGAGAACGTTTAAGATCTACTCTCTTAGCAACCACTGTGATTTTGTTTTACATACAACGTTTCCCTATTTTAGTAGGTATGATCTAGTCATTTTAAACAGATGCATTTCATATTTCTACCTCTGCAATGAGAAGATGGATTCACCATCAGAAACACAGATGAAGATAGAAACAACTGAGTGTACACTATTGCCAGGTCCTGCAGTAGATGTCTTCACATATATTACTCACTTAATCCTCATGCCACCTTTTGCAAAAGGAAATTATTATTCCCATTCCACCAATAAATCTCTGAGAGACCATGACGGAATCGTGGTCACACAGTAAGTAACAGGATTCAAAACCAGTTTTCTAATTCAAAATCCAGGGTCTTTCCATTATACCAAAATCACATCACATAGATCACTGCTTTTAGAGAATCCCAACTCCCCACATCCATAATTTAACAGTCCCAATCTTGGTCTCAGCACTGCATGCTAAATGCACCGTTTTGGTAGAGACTAATGCAGCCAGACCAAACTACTTCACTACGAATGTAGACCTCATCGTACTGAAATGTGTTCATGATTAAAAAGAAACTAGATTTGAAACCTGCTGAACAATTATATCGATTGTAAAGCAATCACGTAGTAAAAATAAACTGAAGGAAGACTGCGTTCCTTCTCTACTACAGATGTGCATTTTTCTATATAAAATGCACTGTGCTGGGTAAGGCGTGTTCATTCTTGCAGTGATCTCATTTATTCTGGTTTCTAATTACTTCTAACCACTGAGCACAGGGTACCACTGTGAAAAGTATATTGACAACTAGAAGGAAGCACCCGATTGAAGAAACTAATTGTTTACTGTTGCAGGGTTTTATTTTCCCTGCTTCCTTTTATTACCTCACACCGAGGAAGAACTATACATCTGAGGGCTAAGGCAGTCCGTTAAATAGGAATCAATGCCAAAGTGGCTGCTGTGGCTCAACACAGGCAGAGTGTCTGCACAATTAATATGGAAAGGACCTCTGCTGACCTATTGATCCTGCCCAACCTGGTCACCCTGAGCAATGCGTTTGTGATAAATGAAAAGCTTGAGAAGATCGTCACCAGTCAGCAGGGATTTCAAAAACCCAATACCTCTGTCCTTGTTCCCCTATAACAGAGAAGGCACTTTTCTCAATGAAACACGGAAATACTCCTACTCTTGTGAAAAAAGGGCCAACAGTTATTTGTTTTCAAAAATACAGAATTCACTTATAGACACATATGCATGGATAATAAAATATTAAATATTTACATTCTCCCTTTAGGAGAATTTGAATGGCGGTCTAACAATAGGTGCAATCCAAAAGCCAGTGATCATTCAGGCAAGTTTCCAGTACATTTTATAGACATAACTTCCGGGTGTCTATTGATAATTTCAGCATTGTTATTTGACTCCTGTCAAAGAGACAGTACTGATGAAATCTTCCCATGACTGTACTAACTCCTATGTCTCATAGTCTGGAGCTGAAAGACAAGGGGTTAATGAGTATTTGAAAAAAAAAAGCAAAGAGATGGCAAGCAGAGACGGGCACCATGGAAAACAACTGAACAGAATGGAAAAGCGATGGGCAACAGCTGGAGAGAGATCCTGCCAGCAGAAGCAGAGCCAAATTGAATATGCGGTTCACTCCATATATCTTAAGGCAAAAAATCAATCACATCTAAGGGGCACATTTTCAGCATTGCACAGGGAATTAACCATGAAATTCCCATTAAAGATAACAGGACTTTCTACTGCAACTTTCAACACATTCTCGGAAAGTTCTCAGTGTCTAGCTTTAAACCTAGGCTTCAAAAACATTCCACATCCCTCATTCCCTTCTCTTCAGGCACATTAGGGTGTGTTTTTCTTTGACACGTTTCATTGCTGAGGTGAGCACAGAGGTAACTGCAGACCTTTGGGGATGGGTAATTGAGCACTTAGGGGCTAGAGGAGGTATTTGCTTGGCTGAAAATGTGTATGAATATGAAACATCTGTGTGTAAGGTAGGACTTTACCACTGTCACCAGGTTTGAATCTGCTTCTCTGCATTTTAAATTCTTCAGCCTGGACTCTTTCACCAATTGATTTTATTTCTGTTTCATGTTTTTGGAATTTAACTGAATAGGTCGGGTACCTATCGAAGTTCCTCAACACTCCCTCTCTAGTTCATCCTTTCTCTTGGCTCTCTGACTTTTGTCCTTACTCCTTGTAGGTTCTTTGATGACACCAATACTTAAGGGGTGTCCAGTATGCGATTTTCATCTGTTTCCCCCATCCTTTGACATTGTACCATGATTGTCTTCTCTTTGACCTGTTTATCCAAGATACTAAATAGATTTGTTTGAATATTTTTCATTCCTTTCTTGTGGATCCTATAGTGTTTTATTCTGAGGCTCCACGGGTGCACAGAGGACAGGGCAGTGGAGAACCAGGGAATATTAATACTCTCCCTACTCTCCCTGGTGATCTTTTCTCACCTTCCACAATTGGCAGCCAATTATTCTTTGCTTACGCTTCTGTGCCTTTTCCTGGAATACCTCTTCCCTGCTCCTAACACCTGGTTTGTTCCCAGAAAATTCCTAGCAGTGTTTTTCCATTACCCCTTGAGATTACATATATATGTTATTATTTATTGTTATTATACCCATTTGTACTCATATATACTTCTAGTCCTTGCTGACTATGAATCCATCAAAGTACATCCCCATATAGGTACATTGTGAGCATCTAAAACTGAACATGTAACAGATTAATTCAACATCCCTCTCCCCAGTCCCCTCAAAGACAGATGTATATTTCTCCCCGTGGCATCCTCCCTCCCCCAATGTTTCCCAGCTGGAATCATCAGAAACTCTCCCTCTCCCCTGTTCTCTACTCCTCACCAGCTCATCTAGTTCTGTTTACTGCCTTTTCATACCTTTCCCATCTGTCTTTTCCCTTCTAACCTCTGTGCCAATACCTTAGTTTTGGATCTCATCATGTCACTGTACTCCTGTAAAATCCTAGCTGTCTCCCTGCCTCCATCCTTGTCCCATCATAGACCATGGTACTGATCTTTATTTTTAAAATATTTTTCAAAACATCTAATCATGTTATTCTTTTGCTGAAAACCTTTCATTGGCTTCCTAGGGGCTCTAGGAGGGAGTCCCAAACCCTTAACCCAGCAGGCAGGGCCGTCCATGCTCCAATTCCTGTCTTTCTTGCTCCTTTCTTCTCCCAACACTGCTTCCTTCTCATTTCACCGCCCAGAAATAGCCAGCTCTTTATTGTGACCTCCAGCCCCGTCGTATGCTATTTCACACCTCAATAATGTATTTTCATACTATTTCTTTACATGGAACGTCCTTCTCCATTTCCGTCACCTGGTAAACACTATTCATGCTTTAAAACCTATAACAGGTGTTACATTCCATCCTTCCTGCTTAACAGGATTTAAATCTCACTCCTCAGTATTCCTCCCGAGGGTGTTAGATGACCTATTGCCAATTTAAAATTAACATCTTAGAGGCAGAAATTGCTGCTTCCTCCCTTCAACTTCCTCCACACCACCTGCTCTCCTGCTCCAGGTCATAGAGAAAAAGAGGCAGTTCGGAAAGTGCTGGCAAATGAACCATTTATATTGGTGAGATACCCATATTTCTTCCCTCCCTCTGGAGGACAGAAAATTTGGCTTATGTCATTTATTAGAGCACTTATAAACCCACTAGCATTGAAGCCCTCAGGAAGAGATCCCAGAGAATGACTGGAATTTTACTGTGCTTTAAATATAATTTTGCAGGTTTAGGAAAAACAATCACTTCAGTTTCTTTAAAAGAAAATTTGAAGAATCATGCCCTATTTAACACTTTTGAAAGTCGATTCTGTCAATACATTTATCACTTTTAAATAGCTACATTTTTAAAATGTAAATACTTAAATTTTACTAATATAATAGTAAAATTGAGTTTCGCAAAAACAGATGAAATATCACTCCAAATTATGTATTTAGATTATTTTAGCAAGATATGTTTAATGTGCCTAGAATTTTCCAATCTTAATGATAGGAGGTAATAATGTGTAAGCTCTGACTTTATATGTACTTAAATTAAAGCATGTCTGGCCCATGATTACTGGCTGGCAGAGCTAGAAACCATTGCAATAAGAAGTGACTCTCATTATTACTGTTTTATTCTTCTTTCATAGTAAACTAATGAAAACAACGAACATTTTAAAATAGAATAATTTCATCACTAATTTATCAAGATTCATATCAATTGCAAAGAAAAATCTAAGCAAGAAAACAAATATATATGTAAATCTGGCCATCTACCTCTTCAGAGTAAAGAACTTTTATAAAAGATAATGAAACAAGGTAAAAGAATAAAACTTATAACATATTTGAAATATTTGATTTCTTCCCATAATTTTAAGAGAATAAACTTATTTATCTGTTTGTTTAAATTAGCATAAATCATGGAGTTTTATTTGCCTACTTTACAACTCAGTATAATTTGAAAATCTGGGTTTACTTTTCTTTCTTCCCCCTAGCTTTACTGAGGTATAACTGACAATTAAACATGGTATAAATTTAAAGTATACAACCTGTTGATGTGATATACATATACATTGTGAAATATTCATCACAATCAAGCTAATATAACATATCCATCACCTCACATAGTTACCATTGTCTTTTTCTTTTCTTTTTTAGTGGTGAAAACACTTAAGATCTACCCTCCTAGCAAATGTCAAGTATATAATACAGTATTATTAAGTATAGTTGCATTGTTGTTATGTCACATCTCCGGAATTACTCACCTTGCATAACTGAAACTTTGTACCCTTTGACCAACTGTCTCCCTGTTTTCCCCTACTCCCAGCCCCTGGTAACCACAATTCTATTCTCTGCTTCTATGAGTTTGGCAGAGTCATTAAGATTTATACTTATAGCATGAGTAGGATATATTCTGTCTTTCTCCCAGAGCCCCATTATTATAGCATCTTATTTTTTTCTCTTCTAAAGACTAGTACACAATTTTGTATTTTCATTTTTGAGGTTTTTTTGGTTTTCATTCATTAATGATTTTATTAGATATCAAAGAAATGAGAATGGTTGCATTGATCATAATCAAATTATAACTGTTAAAGAAAAATAATCAAAACTGCAGCCATATCTAATAACAATTTTAAACGTCACCTCTCTCATTCCTTTATATAAAGGAAGTGTTTTAGACTAATGTGTTTCAGATTCCTGACTATACGAGCATAATTTTAGGACTTCTTATTGCGAATGTACAGTATCCTGGCATCATGAGTTCGCAGTTTCTTTTGTTCTATTTAGCCATCTTTCTGGAGATTTAAAATTCAAGATTTCCACTAACCTTGCTGCTAATCTTCCAAGTCATTTTTGGACAGAAAAATAAATGGATACATTTCGAACCTACATTTGCTTATTGCAGTAATTTATTTTTGCCCTCCCATACCTAGAGTCTAACCTACATATGGAAATCCCCAGAGTAAATCCACTCCTCTTACTTAATGTGTTTTTGGCTGCACAGTGGAGAAAGATGCAGCTTCATCATCTGCCCTGTTAGGACTCTGATTACCTAAGCCAGGTTACCTTGAGTGCTCTACTTTTATAAGATTCTCCATTTCCTTAATCTGGGCCGATTTATCAATTTGTCCTTTGATGCCATGATGATGACAGAATAAAATATTGCTAAGAAAGAGTCCTTAAATGTCAAACAAAAGTGGTTTTTAAAACTGTTAATTGATAGTTGCCTAAAAAAATTTTTTTTTTTAAAAATTGCTTATATGAACCAAGAATCACTACACTATTTATCTCCATTTGAAATGAAAACTGTTTCGTTAACCAAATTGGTAATACATATTTCCCTTTAGCTGTTTTTATATTTTAACTCCTGGATTTCACTTTTCTAACAAACGCTTATAATCATACTTTGGGTCCTATACTATGGTCACATGATAGGTTTTGTAAGTTTCTGCTGGAAGAGGGATGATTCTGAGAATTCGACCACGCTCTGCAATTCTGTCCAATGTGAAAAAATGTCTCAATTTCTAAATAACCAACTAAGAAATGCATTTTGGAAATATACCCTTTTAAGTTAGAAACTTCATATATATATATATATATATATATATATATATATATATATATATATATATATATATATATATATATATATAGTTTATTAGTTCCCCAAATTTTATATATGTTAAAACGAGTTTCCACAATGTATAAAAGGAAAAGCAGTCTAACGCGGGAATACATAGATGGCAGCCAGCTTGATGTTCATCATCATTATGCTTTTCAATAATGAGAACAGGCTGACCTTGCCCCAGACTGTTTCCTCCTCACACCTGTGTGGGGTTCAAAACAACGTGATTATGATGCTGCAGTTACAGGCGCCGGTGAACCCCTGGCGCAGGGAGCCCCTCCTGACGCCGCTGTTCACATCCCTCACTGGTGACTGAACACCAAGTACGTTAGCTAATGCAGGGCCTTGTTTCCTGGAAGAGATTCATCCTCACAACAGAACATAAAGATAAACGGGAATTTATGTGTACAGATCTCCAAGGTTTTGGTACTAAGACATCACAGGTGAGTCAGACATGAGGCCTGTGTTCAAATCACCCCGCCTTCCTGCAGGACCATCCCGGGACTCCGACACGGCTGAAAGTCCATTATTAACAGATACAAAGAGTACGTGTACAAAAAGTCCCTGGAACAGGTCCTTAAAGGGAAACACTGGGATTCCAGATTCCTTGCCCTCACTAGAAATTTCCTTGACATAACCTTTCAGGTAGCCTCTGGAAATTTCCACCTACTGTTTCCACTGGTGAAGGAAGCAGAAGCAAATGTAGTGCGAGGAATATGGCATCTCTGTTTTTGGATGCGATAAGACTCATGCTTAGGGTTTACAACATTTGCAGTGTGCTAATTCATAACAGTTAAAGGAAAACAGTTGGCTATTAGGCAGGGATGGGAATAAAGGAGCAAAACAAAATGAAATACCGCAGTGAATGGAAGGATGCTGCAGGAGGCAATAAAAGGGAAATTTAGAACCCGGGTAGCATGCTTGCGGATCTGCAGCAAATAACCGCATGGAACAAAAGAGAACGTTAAAAGCCACAGCGCTGATTCAATACTTTACAAACGTTCAAATGGGCAAAAAAGACTTTTGCCTATAAAGCAGATATATGGACAATATAAAGCATGACTCTTTGTAGGAAAGAAAATTCAAAAGATATTCAAATGTTTGTATTTGATGATCAAAGATGTATACATTAAAGCACTGCTGAAATACAATATCGTCGTACACCTGGTAGAGAAGCACAATAGATAAATGGGTTCTAACAGCCTCTGAAGACAAGGTAAAGATGGCAAACAACTATCTAACCTTCTGTTGGGTTTTTACAAGGACAATCCTTTTGGGAACTTAAATAATAATACATTAACCAAAGAGGTTTAAGCTCTTTTACACACTAATTGTATCTGGAGGATATTTTTGTTTACTTTTAGCTTAATGGAAAATAAAATGGAAATTTGAACAGCTACATAAAGATGTCTCTCTGCATTAAGGGCAGTAGAGAAAGAAGATAAACCACTAAATTAATAGTTTAGTAAACTGTGGTGTATCAAGTGGCTAGAATATTATGTAGCAAATAAAAGTGATCACGGGAAAGTCTGTGTGGACGTTTTAGATAGATGATAGGTAGGTAGATAGGTAAATAGATACTATGAACATAAAGCAGATTATTAAACTATACTAATAAAACTATGATCAGATGTATGTTGTTTGATAGAAGGTGCAAGAGATGATTAAAACTGAAAATGAAAGAAGGCAGATCAGGATAGGAAATTTTGGAAAATTTCCATTTATTAAACTACCTTTTAATATCATGTATACTGTTTAAAAGGCAAAAATCCTGATCTTAAAAAAAGACAATCTTCTTTCACTATTCAATAGCAATGGAGGTATTTAATATAAGTAAATGACTGAGGAAAGTGTGTGCAGGAAAGTTCATCAGCAGAATTGTAATGCACATAAAGGACTGCCCCAGGAAAGAGAATTTAATAAACAAAGCTGGGCTAAACGCTATGAAAAGATTTTAATAATTCATCCTGAATTCTATTCCTCCTAATCTTGCATTCACTGTTGTATGCCACCCTGCCATCTAATTCAGGTTGGCATTAAAACGTCTAAACATTAATGCTAATTAAATCTGCCTTTTCATTCTGAAAAATCACATTCTTCTCTTTAATGTCAAACATAGGCCATATAACTCTATACTTTAAAAAATGTTAGATTCCCTTTTTTGGTGAATAAAATCAGACAAGGCAGGAAGCTGATTATCTAATGTGGATACGATATTGTTAACCATTTCTCATCTTAATTTTAAAAGCGAATGGTAAAACAGTCTGTGTAGTATTTATTCTGATTCATATTATGAACTTCTCCCCTTTACCAGAACCTGAGGGTAAACCTCCACGTTCAATGTTTAGTGTAAGTGTGGATCTACTTGGGTTCCTTTCTAGCTGTCTGAATTATAATTACTAAAGAACTGTTTTAGGAACGGTCTTATGTGAGATTTCTGATTCCCATATAAATTAGCACACATTTTATCACCATGAAAAATCTAAGCATAGCCTTCCCTGAAAGACTAAAGATAATGTTAAACTCCTATTTTATTCTGCATAATAGAAAAATAAAACCGTACTATTTTCAAATAGTTTTAACCTTAATTTCAGCATCTGTCATGGGGAATTCGTGCCTACACCTCAGTAAATGTCTCTGAAATGAACTAACTAAAGCCATATTTATTTTGAACTGTAGAATTGGAAAAAGTCAAAATACTTTGAAATTTCAATGTTATTTGTGATTCCAACACACCAATCAATGAATACGGCAATTATAAAATGGTTGTGGAACATCGATCTGTTTCTCCTACCCATCAGTAGTTAAATTCTAAAATTGTTCATGGGACACCTCAGAGAATAATTTGGACAATTTGGTCACGGTTCTAGGATTAAATGGCAATTAAAAAAAAATTTTTTTTTTGGTCTCACCGTGTGGCTTTCGAGATCTTAGTTCCCCGACCAGGGATCGAAGCCGGGCTCCCTGCACTGGAAGCACAGAGTACTAACCACTGGACAGCCAGGGAATTCCATTAAATGGCAAATTTAACTGCATTAACTTCCAGTGAATTCATGTGGAGATAAGAGCGTATGCTTGTAGTTTGAAGCCTGGAGTGTCCCTTGGTGGTCACGGTCCTCAGATAACTATGATCTTGCACCAGAGTAGGATAAGAACATTAATCAAGGGGATGGCACTTTGCCGAGGCCACCGTGGCCACTGTGCTGGTTCTCGAGCACATCATGCTGGCCCCCACTCGGGCTCCCACATTTGTACTCTGCTCCCTAGACGGAATGCTCTTTCTCTGAGATATCTGCATAACTCACTCCTTCATTTCACACAGGTCTCTAATGAAATTTCCTCCATGGAAGTTGCCCGCCCTTCATCCCATCTTGTCCCTTTTTACCTCTCTGACTTCTGTTCTTTTCTGTATTTATTCCACCTACCACATTACTCATTTATTTGTTTACTTGATCATTTGTTTCACCCCAACATGATTTACATTATATGAGAGAAGGGAGGTTTTTTTTTCAGTGCTTTATCCCAGCAACTAGAACAGTGCTGGCACATAAACAGTGCTCAATGCATATTAACTGAGTGAATGAATAATAAATGAATGAATGAATGAATGAATGGGAACAGAATGAATGCATATGACTGATCAGAGGCAGAGAGCATTTCTCTGCTAGTAAAAAAAATGATGAAATAATATTTTACTCATTTAGTTGCAGATGATATTTCAATTAAGCTCTTAGTAAGCTTGCAATAGAGCACAAAGTACACAGCAATTAAAATAAAGCAGAAAACTCTGTATATTGTGTCACCCACAAAAATTTAATTCTCCTTTTAGAGAAATAAAGTCTTGTCACACTTCATAAGCACGGACATGCTGTGTAGGACTTGTAAACTAGAATTCAGGCACATCAAGTCAAATGGAATGTCACAGATGAGAACCTGTTGATTTGAACTGTCTTTCTCCCTCTTTCTACCTCTTTCAAACCCTGACCCATCAAAACCCAGTTCAAACGCTACCTTCTCCATGGCAAGTTCTAACCATCTCAAAGATCTGTGTTCCTTCTGAATGTTATTTTTTAGCTGTAACTTTCCTAGATCATTTATTTTTCCTCGTAGTCTAGGTAACCTGTTATTTTTGTTACTTTTTATTATGTTTTTGTTATCTTATTTTGTCATATGAATATTTACTATTATTTTTGTTGTTTGTTGTTCATGCTTTATGTCTCTAACATGAATATCACCCATTTATGACATTACCCAGCCAATAGCACCAACTGCAGTCCTTTGCCTGGGTTAATTAGCAAGTAAATTTGAATAAACAATAACCACCATCCACTCAAAACCTAACTGGCCTCTTACTAAGAAGAGACTATGAGTGGTGACAGCAGATTCTCTGCCTGCAGTGAGGACTAAATGCTGCCCTCTTGTTTCCACCTACATGGTTTCATTTTGCTGTGAAAAATGGAGAGGTGATAGAAGAGGAACAAGTGATTCTGAAGCAGGACCTGACTCGGGGTTCTCCCCTCACATTTGCATCTGATGTAGCTGTAGGAATTTATGCACCTACCACAGCTTTCCCAGACACAGCACTGCTGCTTAAGATAGACCAGCTGAAGGGGACCTATCTGAGACTTCTCCTTACGTTTTCAGGAAGAGCATATTATTGTGTGGGCTCCTGCACTACGATTTTTCCAGGAGTAGGAAGGCAGCAGTAACTCCAAGGCAGCGTCTAGCTCACCACAGTTGGGTAACAGGGATCCAAACCACTGAAGAAAAAGTTTTGTTTTGCTAGCCACCAGCCCCTACCAAGTTAAGTTCCTAGAGTGAATAAAACAGATGCAAAATTTTGTACCTAAAATATAAATCTTAATATAAATACAAGGGTGATAAGATTCTAGGCCACAGTGATATAAATGTGGGACTGCATTCATTTGTATGAATAAACAGTCACTGAAAATAGAAGAACCAAAGCCAGAAATCACTGTGCAAGAATTATCTGATTTCTAAAGTCTTATTCCAAATATATCTGAGCCCTGTGAATGTTTCCAGCTATAATATCATGGAGCTAAATGTAATAAACAAGAACCTCCGAATGTAATAAGGTATAGCAAAGATGCAGGCAAAGATGCAGGCAAGGAGGAAGTCACGTACCGATGCACGCCGCTGTTGCACATGATGACGTGGCAGGCCCCCAGCCTACTGCACAGCTCCGAGGACACCGAGAGCAGCCCGACGCCAGAGGCGCTGCAAGCCGTGTTCGCACAGGCAGCTGTGCGCTTGGATTTGATAAACGAGGCTACCAGTCGATACAGTTCATCCAAAACGTTGAGAGGCCTCATGAGCTGCAGAAAAAAACGATGCCCATAAGGTTCAACATGTTTAGTAGAAAGAAATCCTTTTAGATGGGATATAATTCACAGTTGTTACAACTTACAGTGAATAGTCTAAAATATTTTATTATGGAGATAACAGAATCAGAGACCACGGATGTTTATGAATTACACAGTGCTCAAGAACAACGCCAGCAAAATTAAATAAGGGAGGTAAATGGCAAAGCATCAGCCAATGCAATCTTCTATTTTTACCTTATCTACATAAGCAGCTTTGGATGTGGAGTTTGGTGGTGAATTTGACTTGTCCAAGTAGAATGCCCTGTAAGAATACAAAGAATAAATGATCATTTATTGTTAGTAAAATTAAAAAGCATGAAGACATGCAAGTTCCACTGACTTCCTTTTAAAGACAAATGAAAAGACAAAGTGTTGAGCGCTAGGATGAGTGGGACTGCAAAAAAGTCTTCCACTCAGAAAAAAATGATTAAACCTACCATCAGCTCCATTACTTATTGCATGGCTTTAGAGAGATTACTTAATTTGTGTGTGTCTCAATTTCCTCTTTTGCAATTTGGGGATCACATTAGTTTCTACTTCACAAGGTGACCAAGAAGATGAAGTCAGCGCAAATAAAATGCTTAGGATGGTACACAATACAGATTAAGTGCTCATTGATATTTACAGTCATTAATATTATTATAAAAGTTGAAAAAAGATATTTTCTTATGACTACTGAAAAACATCCAGTTTTTACTTACTGTGCAAATGTCAGATTATGAAAATAATACTCAAAACACAAGTTTTAAACAGACTGCTTAGTTGGATTCTTTCAGCCACTAAGCTATGTTCAGATTGGAAGTAAAACCCTCTTTGAAGATACACTGACTCTTTTTGGTCACCAGGATGCAATACGACAACCACTATTTTAATACACTAGGTGGAATCCTAGTGGCCTGCAATAATTAAATGTGATTTCCAAAGAATTATTGCTGAGTTCATTTAGCTATTAGCTCAATACTAAACAGAAATTGTAAGAGAATGACCCATGAAGACAGGACATTTAAGTTATATTTAAGCGAGTATGTTTTTAATGAAGTGAAATTATTTTAAAGCTGTCAACACTTAACATTGATATACCAAAATAATGTTAGAATGATTGTCAGACTAGATATTGAAATAAAACTCATTAGACTGGTGTTTCAGAGAACCTTTTAGGACCTCAAACTATTGGTGGATCATTATCCAATGCATGAGTAGCAATGGGCATAATCAGTAAATCAGTGAGAGAGAACTTCATGCCCAGCACTGGTATTCTGAGTCCCACTAGACACACACACACACACACACACACACACACACACACTGCTATTCCAATTACTAGAAGTAGCTAGCAGTAATGCAGCTTGTTTTTTTGTCTTTTTAAGCTAAAGTAGCATGGATTAATCAAAATTCACACTTTAAATTAGGAAAGCTTTAACTTCTTCTAACTTCCAAAATGTAAATTATGCACATTCTCACCGAGAAGGTCTGTTCATCTCTCAAACACAAATTCAAACTACAACAGAAATTTTACAACAGTTCAGCATCCAAAGCATTTTGAACTCCTAGGAGATTTCCATGTATCATCTTGAAACAGAGGTGGTACCTCAAACCTGGAATCCAGAGAGATACCTTGATCAGATGTCCCTATGCCTTTCCTCAACTGTGCTTGGTAGAAAGATGTGGTGAAGAAGAGTCCACAGCAGGGATGAATTATTCCCTCAGCCCGGATCCCAGAGCTACCTACCGCTCCTGAGCATATAATGCTGACAGGAGTCTGGGGACTACAGCAAACCCAGGCAGTGCCTGGCTCATGACAATTGGGTTACCATGACAGGAACCCCTGCAAAGTGGAACATCCATCACGTGCCATGAAAATACAGTTCCACTCAGAAGGTTGCATCAGCAGCTACTAAGAGTACTGGATTGAGAGGAAGCTCAAAGGAATTTGATACATCTTACAATGTTCTAGATTTTCCCCTGTCTCAGAAGGAGATAACAACAATGTAAGAGGATTGCTGTTAAGAGGAGAGGAAATGAGCTTGAATTGTGTGAAGTACAGAAACATGCAATGAGGTTGAAGCTATTGGACTAAATGAGCAACTTAGAGAATCCAGAGGGGTAGACTCTGTATGGCCTGATAGGCCCTGATAGAGTTGGGTTTTAACTAAAGGCCCTCATTACCAGAAGACAGGCCATTTTATAAATTTTACTGCTGTGCATAAAAATTCAGGCCCTCCTGAAAGTTCTCAGTGTCTTTTCACTTCAATTCTACAGGTACGTATTTAGGCTGATGCTATGAAAACCCATGTACGCACCTCCATGCTTTAACAAATTAGTATTTTGCACGTTTGCTTCCCCTTTTAAAGGAATGAAACCTTACAGATACAGGTGATCCCTTGTTATCACACTTGTCCACACCCATTGTTCCAGACTCTCCCTTCCCAGGGTTAACACCACCCAGAAGCTGGCATTTGTCACTTCCATGCTTTACAAGGTCACCCACACAGCTGGTCCAAGTGGAGGCACCAAGGAACAGGTGTGATCATTGTTCCATATCCTTGTTCACGTTGATGGCATTAGAATTTCAACCTTTGGTGTTGTCATTTTCAATTTGCACATATTGTCATCCACCTGTATTTCTTCTTCTTTTATAGCCTTCTCATATTTCTTACTTTTGTGCAGTCACATTTGTTTTTTTTTTTGGCTGTGCCTCATGGCTTGTGGGATCTTAGTTCCCCGACTAGGGATTGAACCCACGCCCTCAGCAGTGAAAGCTCGGAGTCCTAACTACTGGACTGCCAGGGAATTCCCAAGTCTCACCTTTTTTTTTAACATAGAAATTTGTTATTACTTTTTTTTTTTTTTTTTTTTTTTTTTTTTACCATTTTATTTTACTTTTTTTTTTTTTTTTTTTTAAACATCTTTATTGAAGTATAATTGCCTTACAATAGTGTGTTAGCTTCTGCTTTATAACAAAGTGAATCAGTTATACATATACAATATGTTCCCATTTCTCTTCCCTCTTGCATCTCCCTCCCTCCCACCCTCCCCATCCCACCCCTCTAGGTGGTCACAAAGCACCGAGCTGATCTCCCTGTGCTATGCGGCTACTTCCCACTAGCTATCTATTTTACATTTGGTAGTGTATATATGTCCATGACACTCTCTTATCCTGTCACATCTCACCCCACCCCCTCCCCATATCCTCAAGTCCATTCTCTAGTAGGTCTGTGTCTTTATTCCCGTCTTGCCACTAGGTTCTTCATGGCCTTTTTTTTTTTTTTTTTTTTTCCTTAGATTCCGTATATATGTGTTAGCATACTGTATTTGTTTTTCTCTTTCTGACTTACTTCACTCTGTATGACAGACTCTAACTCCATCCACCTCATTACAAATACCTCCATTTCATTTCTTTTTATGGCTGAGTAATATTCCATTGTATATATGTGCCACATCTTCTTTATCCATTCATCTGTCGATGGACATTTAGGTTGCTTCCAGGTCCTGGCTATTGTAAATAGAGCTGCAATGAACATTGTGGTACATGACACTTTTTGACCTATGGTTTTCTCAGGGTATATGCCCAGTAGTGGAATTGCTGGGTCGTATGGTAGTTCTATTTGTAGTTTTTTAAGGAACCTCCATACTGTTCTCCATAGTGGCTGTATCAATTTACATTCCCACCAACAGTGCAAGAGTGTTCCCTTTACTCCACACCCTCTCCAGCATTTATTGTTTCTAGATTTTTTGATGATGGCCATTCTGACCGGTGTGAGATGATATCTCATTGTAGTTTTGATTTGCATTTCTCTAATGATTAATGATGTTGAGCATTCTTTCATGTGTCTGTAGGCCATCTGTATATCTTCTTTGGAGAAATGTCTATTTAGGTCTTCTGCCCATTTTTGGATTGGGTTGTTCGTTTTTTTGTTATTGAGCTGCATGAGCTGCTTGTAAATCTTGGAGATTAATCCTTTGTCAGTTGCTTCATTTGCAAATATTTTCTCCCATTCTAAGGGTTGTCTTTTGGTCTTGTTTATGGTTTCCTTTGCTGTGCAAAAGCTTTTAAGTTTCATTAGGTCCCATTTGTTTATTTGTGTTCTTATTTCCATTTCTCTGGGAGCTGGGTCAAAAAGAATCTTGCTGTGATGTATGTCATAGAGTGTTCTGCCTATGTTTTCCTCTAAGAGTTTGATAGTGTCTGGCCTTACATTTAGGTCTTTAATCCATTTGGAGTTTATTTTTGTGCATGGTGTCAGGGAGTGTTCTAATTTCATACTTTTACATGTACCTGTCCAATTTTCCCAGCACCACTTATTGAAGAGGCTGTCTTTTCTCCACTGTATATGCTTGCCTCCTTTATCAAAGATAAGGTGACCATATGTGTGTGGGTTTATCTCTGGGCTTTCTATCCTGTTCCATTGATCTATATTTCTGTTTTTGTGCCAGTACCAAACTGTCTTGATTACTGAAGCTTTGTAATATAGTCTGAAGTCAGGGAGCCTGATTCCCCCAGCTCCATTTTTCGTTCTCAAGATTGCTTTGGCTATTCGGGGTCTTTTGTGTTTCCATACAAATTGTGAAATTTTTTGTTCTAGTTCTGTGAAAAATGCCAGTGGTAGTTTGATAGGGATTGCATTGAATCTGTAGATTGCTTTGGGTAGTAGAGTCATTTTCACAATGTTGATTCTTCCAATCCAGGAACATGGTATATCTCTCCATCTATTTGTATCATCTTTAATTTCTTTCATCAGTGTCTTATAATTTTCTGCATACAGGTCTTTTGTCTCCTTAGGTAGGTTTATTCCTAGATATCTTATTCTTTTTGTTGCAATGGTAAACGGGAGTGTTTTCTTAATTTCACTTTCAGATTTTTCGTCATTAGTGTATAGAAATGCAAGCGATTTCTGTGCATTAATTTTGTATCCTGCTACTTTACCAAATTCATTGATTAGCTCTAGGAGTTTTCTGGTAGCCTCTTTAGGATTCTCTATGTATAGTATCATGTCATCTGCAAATAGTGACAGCTTTACTTCTTCTTTTCCGATTTGGATTCCTTTTATTTCTTTCTCTTCTCTGATTGCTGTGGCTAACACTTCCAAAACTATGTTGAATAATAGTGGTGAGAATGGGCAACCTTGTCTTGTTCCTGATCTTAGTGGAAATGGTTTCAGTTTTTCACCATTGAGGACAATGTTGGCTGTGGGTTTGTCATATATGGCCTTTATTATGTTGAGGAAAGTTCCCTCTATGCCTACTTTCTGCAGGGCTTTTATCATAAATGGGTGTTGAATTTTGTCGAAAGCTTTCTCTGCATCTATTGAGATGATCATATGGTTTTTCTCCTTCAATTTGTTAATATGGTGTATCACATTGATTGATTTGCGTATATTGAAGAATCCTTGCATTCCTGGGATAAACCCCACTTGATCATGGTGTATGATCCTTTTAATGTGCTGTTGGATTCTGTTTGCGAGTATTTTGTTGAGGATTTTTGCATCTATGTTCATCAGTGATATTGGCCTGTAGTTTTCTTTCTTTGTGACATCTTTGTCTGGTTTTGGTATCAGGGTGATGGTGGCCTCGTAGAATGAGTTTGGGAGTGTTCCTCCCTCTGCAATATTTTGGAAGAGTTTGAGAAGGATAGGTGTTAGCTCTTCTCTAAATGTTTGATAGAATTCACCTGTGAAGCCATCTGGTCCTGGGCTTTTGTTTGTTGGAAGGTTTTTAATCACAGTTTCAATTTCAGTGCTTGTGATTGGTCTGTTCATATTTTCTAGTTCTTCCTGGTTCAGTCTCGGCAGTTTGTGCATTTCTAAGAATCTGTCCATTTCTTCCAGGTTGTCCATTTTATTGGCATAGAGTTGCTTGTAGTAATCTCTCATGATCTTTTGTATTTCTGCAGTGTCAGTGGTTATTTCTCCTTTTTCATTTCTAATTCTATTGATCTGAGTCTTCTCCCTTTTTCTCTTGATGAGTCTGGCTAATGGTTTATCAATTTTGTTTATCTTCTCAAAGAACCAGCTTTTAGTTTCATTGATTTTTGCTATTGTTTCCTTCATTTCTTTTTCATTTATTTCTGACCTGATCTTTATAATTTCTTTCCTTCTGCTGGCTTTGGGGTTTTTTTGTTCTTCTTTCTCTAATTGCTTTAGGTGCAAGGTTAGGTTGTTTATTCGAGATGTTTCCTGTTTCTTGAGGTAGGCTTGTATTGCTATAAACTTCCCTCTTAGCACTGCTTTTGCTGCGTCCCATAGGTTTTGGGTCGTCGTATCTCCATTGTCATTTATTTCTAGGTATTTTTTGATTTCCCCTTTGATTTCTTCAGTAATCACTTCATTATTAAGTAATGTATTGTGTAGCCTCCATGTGTTTGTATTTTTTACAGATCTTTTCCTGTAATTGATATCTAGTCTCATAGCGTTGTGGTCGGAAAAGATACTTGATACGATTTCAATTTTCTTAAATTTACCAAGGTTTGATTTGTGACCCAAGATATGATCTATCCTGGAGAATGTTCCATGAGCACTTGAGAAAAATGTGTATTCTGTTGTTTTTGGGTGGAATGTCCTATAAATATCAATTAAGTCCATCTTGTTTAATGTATCATTTAAAGCTTGTGTTTCCTTATTTATTTTCATTTTGGATGATCTGTCCATTGGTGAAAGTGGGGTGTTAAAGTCCCCTACTATGATTGTGTTGCTGTCGATTTCCCCTTTTATGGCTGTTAGTACTTGCCTTATGTATTGAGGTGCTCCTATGTTGGGTGCATAAATATTTACAATTGTTATACCTTCCTCTTGGATCGATCCCTTGATCATTATATAGTGTCCTTCTTTGTCTCTTGTAATAGTCTTTATTTTAAAGTCTATTTTGTCTGATATGAGAATTGCTACTCCAGCTTTCTTCTGATTTCCATTTGCATGGAATATCTTTTTCCATCCGCTCACTTTCAGTCTGTATGTGTCTCTAGGTCTGAAGTGGGTCTCTTGTAGACAGCATATATATGGGTCTTGTTTTTGTATCCATTCAGCCAGCCTGTGTCTTTTGGTGGGAGCATTTAATCCATTTACATTCAAGGTAATTATCGATATGTATGTTCCTATTCCCATTTTCTTAAATGTTTTGGGTTTGTTATTGTAGGTGTTTTCCTCCTCTTGTGTTTCTTGCCTAGAGAAGTTCCTTTAGCATTTGTTGTAAAGCTGGTTTGGTAGTGCTGAACTCTCTCAGCTTTTGCTTGTCTGTAAAGGTTTTAATTTCTCCATCACATTTGAATGAGATCCTTGCTGGGTAGAGTAATCTTGGTTGTAGGTTCTTCTCCTTCATCACTTTAAGTATATCCTGCCACTCCCTTCTGGCTTGCAGAGTTTCTGCTGAAAGATCAGATGTTAACCTTATGGGGATTCCCTTGTGTGTTATTTGTTTTTTTTTCCCTTGCTGCCTTTAATATGTTTTCCTTATATTTAATTTTTGACAGTTTGATTAATATGTGTCTTGGCGTGTTTCTCCTTGGGTTTATCCTGTATGGGACTCTCTGTGCTTCCAGGACTTGATTAACTATTTCCTTTCCCATATTAGGGAAGTTTTCAACTATAATCTCTTCAAATATTTTCTCAGTCCCTTTCTTTTTCTCTTCTTCTTCTGGGACCCCTATAATTCGAATGTTGGTGCGTTTAATGCTGTCCCAGAGGTCTCTGAGACTGTCCTCAGTTCTTTTCATTCTTTTTTCTTTATCCTGCTCTGCAGTAGTTATTTCCACCATTTTATCTTCCAGGTCACTTATCCTTTCTTCTGCCTCAGTTATTCTGCTATTGATCCCATCTAGAGTATTTTTAATTTCATTTATTGTGTTTTTCATCATTGCTTGATTCCTCTTTAGTTCTTCTACGTCCTTGTTAAATGCTTCTTGCATTTTGTCTATTCTATTTTCAAGATTTTGGATCATCCTTACTATCATTATTCTGAATTCTTTTTCAGGTAGACTACCTATTTCCTCTTCATTTGTTAAGTCTAGTGTGTTTTGACCCTGCTCCTTCATCTGCTGTGTGTTTTTCTGTCGTCTCATTTTGCTTATCTTACTGTGTTTGGGGTCTCCTTATCACAGGTTGCAGGTTTGTAGTTCCCGTTGTTTTTGGTATCTGTCCCCAGTGGCTAAGGTTGGTTCAGTGGGTTGTGTAGGCTTCCTGGTGGAGGGAACTAGTGCCTGAGCTCTGGTGGATGAGGCTGGATCTTGTCTTTCTGGTGGGCACGTCCACGTCTGGTGGTGTATTTTGGGGTGTCTGTGGCCTTATTATGATTTTAGGCAGCCTCTCTGCTAATGGATGAGGCTGTGTTCCTGTCTTGCTAGTTGTTTGGCATAGGGTGTTCAGCACTGTAGCTTGCTGGTCATTGAGTGATGCTGGGTCTTGATGTTGAGATGGAGATCTCTGAGAGATTTTTGCCGTTTGGTATTATGTGGAGCTGGGAGGTCTCTTGTGGACCAGTGTCCTGAAGTTGGCTCTCCCACCTCCGAGGTACGGCCCTGATGCCTGGCTGAAGCACCAAGAGCCTTTCGTCCACACGGCTCAGAGTAAGAGGGAGAAAAAATAGAAAGAAAGAAAGAAAGAAAGAAAGGAAGGAAGGAAGGAAGGAGGAAGGAAGGAAGGAAGGAAGGAAGGAAGGAAGGAAGGAAAGAAAGAAAGAAAGAAAGGAAAGAAAGAAAGAAGCTATAATATAGTGAAGTAAAATAAAGCTATTGTAAAGCAAAGCTGTACAGACAAAATCTCCCCCAGAAGCATATACATATACACTCACAAAAAAAAAAAAAAGGAAAAGGGGAAAAATTAATATATCCTGCTCCCAAAGTCCACCTCCTGAATTTGGGATGATTCGTTGTCTATTCAGGTATTCAACAGATGCAGGCACATCAAGTTGTTTGTGGAGTTTTAATCCGCTTCTTCTGAGGCTGCTGGGACAGATTTCCCCTCCTCTTCTCTGTTCGCACAGCTCCTGGGGATCAGCTTTGGATTTGGACCCGCCTCTGCGTGTAGGTCGCCTGAGGGCGTCTGTTCCCCGCCCAGACAGGACGGGGTTAAAGGAGCAGCTGCTTCGGGGACTCTGGCTCACTCAGGCCGGGGGGAGGGAGGGGTACAGAGGAGGCGGGGCGAGCCTGCGGCGTCAGAGGCCGGCATGACTTTGCAGCAGCCTGAGGCGCGCAGTGCGTTCTCCCGGGGGATGTTGTCCCTGGATCACGGGACCCTGGCAGTGGCGGGCTTCACGGGCTCCCGGGAGGGGCGGTGTGGAGAGTGACCTGTGCTCGCACACAGGCTTCTTGGAGGCGGCAGCAGCAGCCCCAGCGTCTCACGCCCGTCTCTGGGGTCCGCGCTGATCGCGGCGGCTCGCGCCAGTTTCTGGAGTTCGTTTAGGCGGCGCTCTGAATCCCCTCTCCTTGCGCGCCGCGAAACAAAGAGGCAAGAAAAAGTCTCTTGCCTCTTCGGCAGCTGCAGACTTTTTCCCGGTCTCCCTCCCAGCCAGCTGTGGTGCGCTAACCCCTTCAGGCTGTGTTCACGCCGCCAACCCCAGTCCTCTCCCTGCCGCCAACCCCAGTCCTCTCCCTGCGATCCGACCGAAGCCCGAGCCTCCACTCCCAGCCCCGCCCGCCCCGGCGGGGGAGCAGACAAGCCTCTCGGGCTGGTGAGCGCTGCTCGGCGCCGAGCCTCTGTGCGGGAGTCTCTCCGTTTTTCCCTCTGCGCCCCTGTTGCTATGGGATCCGCGCTGTTAGCTGCGGCTTGCGCCCGTCTCTGGAGTTCGTTTAGGCGGCGCTCTGAATCCCCTCTCCTCGCGCACCAGGAAACAGGGAAGAAAAAGTCTCTTGCCTCTTCGGCAGCTGCAGACTTTTTCCCGGACTCCCTCCCAGCCAGCTGTGGTGCACTAACCCCTTCAGGCTGTGTTCACGCCGCCAACCCCAGTCCTCTCCCTGCGATCCGACCGAAGCCCGAGCCTCCGCTCCCAGCCCCGCCCGCCCCGGCGGCTGAGCAGACAAGCCTCTCGGGCTGGTGAGCGCTGCTCGGCGCCGAGCCTCCGTGCGGGAAGTGCGGGAACCTCTCCGCTTCGCCCTCCGCACCCCTGTGGCTGCGCTCTCCTCCGTGGCTCCGAAGCTTCCCCCCTCTGCCACCCGCAGTCTCTGCCCGCGAAGGGGCTCCTAGTGCGTGGAAATCTTTCCTCCTTCACAGCTCCCTCCCACTGGTGCAGGTGCCGTCCCTATTCTTTTGTCTCTGTTATTTCTTTTTTCTTTTGCCCTACCCAAGTACGGGGGGAGTTTCTTGCCTTTTGGGAGGTCTGACGTTTTCTGCCAGCGTTCAGTGGGTGTTCTGTAGGAGCAGTTCCACGTGTAGATGTATTTCTACTGTATCTGTGGGAAGGAAGGTGATCTCCGCGTCTTACTCTTCCGCCATCTTCTCTCCTCCCCCTGTTATTACTTTTTATAGCAAGAGTTAAATTTGATGACATTTAGAAGTTTCTATTCCTCTTTATTTTTTTTTAAATCCACACTTTCTTTCTACACTTGCTTCCTCAAGAATATTCAGTTTTTCAAGTTCATTATTCAATTAATATTTTTGATCCATGTCTGTCAGTGGTATACTCTGGAATAAAATTCTAGAATCTAGGGCTTCCCTGGTGGCACAGTGGTTGAGAATCCGCCTGCCAATGCAGGGGACACGGGTTCGAGCCCTGGTCTGGGAGGATCCCACATGCCGCGGAGCAACTGGGCCCGTGAGCCACAACTACTGAGCCTGCGCGTCTGGAGCCTGTGCTCCGCAACAAGAGGGGCCGCGATGGTGAGAGGCCCGCGCACCGCGATGAAGAGTGGCCCCTGCTTGCCGCAACTGGAGAAAGCCCTCGCACAGAAACGAAGACCCAACACAGCCATAAATAAATTAATTAATTAATAAAAAAAAATTCTAGAATCTAGATTGACAGTGAATTTTTCCCCACAATATTGCTCTTGGTGTCTGCTCTCAATTAAGTTGTCTTTGGGGGCTAGTCCATATTCTTTCTCTGATAGGTTAAGATTTTGTTTTTATCCTCAATGTTCTGAAGTTTTACCACAAAGTGTTTAGGTGATGATTTATTTTTATTTATCCAGATAGGTCCTTAGATTGTACTTTCAATTTAAGGAGTCTTGTCTTCAATTCTAAAATAATCTCAGGTATCATCTTTCCCCATAATCTCATCCATTTTCTCTCTCTCTCTCTCTCTCTCACACACACACACACACACACACACACACACACACACACACGTACACTTTAAGATCTTATTTCCCCATTACTGCAATTTTGGTGATTTCCTAAATAATATCTTCCAAATGAAAAAACCCTGTCTTTGCCAATCTAGAGTTTATCCTTTCTACTGGGAATTTTTTTTTTTTAATTATTTATTTATTTTATTTTTGGCTTGTGTTGGGTCTCCGTTTCTGTGCA